>NC_032017.1:15996715-16032180 GCF_001865875.1 Lupinus angustifolius | reverse complement strand
TGACTCATATCGTAGTTCATTGATCTCCTCCACGGTTGAGGCTTTGATTTGTGCTGAAAATTGGTTGAAGAAACAACCTAAAAAATTTAATTTTTCAAGTCATGTAGTTGAAGCTGAATCAGGTATAGTAATAAATTTTGAATTGTTAGTTATTATATGTTTTTATTTGAAATATTTTATACTTATATTGATGTTTGTTTTATTTCAATATTTTATTAGAGCTCGCAGTAGACATCATTGGATTACAAGAACAAGATAATATCATTGGTGGACCAATGCATGATGATCAATGTATCAATTTAAATTAAGGTAATATATTGTTGAATAAGTCACTATTTACTACAATTGGTTTGCAGGATCGCTGACTCACTTTTGAATATGTCACTGTCTAGAGTTTATTACAATTGGCCAATTGAATTTCACTGTTGAATATGTCAATGATCAAAGATTTCCATTTTGATAGTAAACTTATGGAGCAGATGCATATTACTTTTTAGAACTTGAGGACATTACTGATGATATGGACTTTTATACCAAGCTGGCCAAATTAAAAAGGAATCCATAATTTTACTTCCTAGTAGGTGTTAGTGTTGTTGGACATTGTCCAAGATTTTGTGAATTAAAATTTCAAGTTTGTAGTGTGTTGATTTGTTGAATTATTATTGTTTTACTAGCAAGAGTATTGAACTTAATATTGAATACTTTATTATTGATGGGTTTAGTACTCATTTAATTGATTCTATACTTTCCAGATTTTTTTAATTATTTCTTAAAGGATTTTTGTAAATAAGTTGAAAAAACAGCGGAACCGAACTGAACAGTTCACTAACAGTTCGTTTCAGTTTGGTTCCTAAATAAAATTTCCAGTTAATAGAGTAGAACCGGACAATAACTTTATGTTCGGTTCGGTCATTAAATTGCATCAAAAACTGAACCGAGACGAACTTTTACACCCCTAATTGTTGGAGACAGCAACCATGTTCATATGGACAACGTCATCCCCATGTGGGACAACGTCATTCTCATATAGGACGATGATACTAGGATTGCCTCTTTTTGGAAATGGCTTGCCTCTCTTTTGTTCTCTCTAGGCCTGGCTCTCTTTTGTTCTCTCTAGGGTTGTCTCTTGCTTTTTTTAGAATATGCATGTTGCAAAGTGTCGTGCCTCCTTGTTAAGTTAACAATATAAAAAGAGGTAGATTAGGGTTGAAAACCTAATTTGAATGGGCCAAAAAGGGCCCAATTACCTTTCCACTCTTCCTCTTTTACTCTTTAATTTTTTACACTTAATAAAACCATTTTTTTACTCACCCGACCAAAATTGGTTGTTCACAATACTCGAGATTTAGAAGCATTTGTACTCTCTTTTTGTTTAACATTTTCACTATTATTTAGTGTAACTCCAAATGAGGTTTCCAATATCTCACAGTCACCAACATTGGAATCCATAATATGCAAACCTACAAAGATGAAGAAATAAACAAATAACAATGGAAGTCAAAAAAATTTAATACAAAATAAATAAATAAAAAAGTAATAACAACAACAAAAAGGAAAGGGAATTAGGGAACATGAATAATGGAACGAGGAAAAAAGAACTATTTGCAAGTGATACGAGATATGGATGAAGGCATTTGAAAGGATCTTAATTCTACAGTTCACATGCTCTAATTTTTTAAAAATAAATATGAACAAATGTGTACCTAGAACCCTTTGAATATTCAATAGTGATAAAATGAGTATGTTTATTTATTGATTCATTCCTAAACTTACACGGCTATAAATGAAATAGTATGAACCCCATTAAACCACGACTATAAAATAAACCCATTGAAACCTTCTTGACACATAATCATAGAAAGGGAAAGATGGAACAACATCAACAATGATAATAGGGAAAAAGGGACCGTACAAAGACGTGAAGGTTGAACGGGTAGGCAGAGACGTGACCGTGAGCACATAGATGTGACCATTAGTGGTTGTGTTGGGTGGCTAAGACGTTCAGAGTTGAGAGGTTGACATGTTGAGAGTTGAGTTTGTTCACGATTTAGAACTTTAGATTTTAGAATTAGAATAGCATAGCCTAACACGGAGAGGATGGGGGAATGGAAAGCAAAAAGGGGATGGGAAAATATGGTTGACGAAACAGAATAGCCTAATAGGATATCTTCTTATCCACAACTCCACAAGACCAAAGTTGTATGTTGGCACGAACCCAGATGGGTAAGCCCAACCAAGACCCATATTTATTGTCGCCCGATTAGATCGAGCTAAAAAGCCCAATTTAAATAAAATGCTCAAAATTTAGTACCCAAGCCCTATTCATTTTCGAGCTTTGGCGGGTTGGTCTGCTATACCTAACCCATTTGATAGGTATAAGATGTAGTTATTCACTTTGATGTATCTATTTTGGTTCATTTTAATATATTCATGTTTATAAAATGATTTATATGGTTTATTCTTGTTCTTAATGTTTGTTTTAGTTTGATCACCTAAAACAAGATTTTAGATGTTGAATGTGTTGTTAAAAATCACATATTTGAGCCTATATTAAAATATATTATCTAGTGGACCTAACTTCTAGGAATATAGTTAAATTGGTTAGGCAAAATAACATTCAAACTTATTAAAAGTTACTTTGTTAATTATTCACAAGAAATTAACGATTCTGGAAATAAACTGTTAATCTTCTCATTGACTAATTAATTCATGAGGAAATAAAAATAGTTTATACTTGAAAATATGATTTTTCTTAAAAAAATTCAAAGATATCAACCCACTTCTAGTGATTTGCAAAGAGGATATTTCTATTTGTACATGACCCAAATCAGGACAAATGTTTGATGACTATGTAGTATAAAAGAAAACATTTAGTATCAATCTTTATAGGTTTTTTTATCATTTTATGAAGAATCGTCTTTATATTCTTATTTCTTCAACGAGGAAGAATTGTGATTTTCAATTTTAAATTGCGAGCATATTTGAGGCATCACATTTAAATTGCTACTAATTTCATGGAATCACTTTTAATGGCAAAATTGTCATTTCATTGTAATTAGAAAGATAAATGTGTTATTAAAAATTGTATTTTCCTTTGATTTTTTTGCATTGTCTCTCCATTAATGAAAATGATGTGAACTCATATTAAGTATGGGAAAATTGTATGCATTATGGACAACGTAAGAGTTTTATACATCGCTAGTGCATTATATATCATTTATATTTAATTACCATTAACTCTCTAAAATAATAATACAAATGAATAATGAATGATGTACTGATTGTGTATAAATTTTTACACTAATAATGCATAATTATTAAACTCTATTAACGAATCCACTTTTTATTTCAAAATCTAATCGAACACTTTTCTTGTCACATTAGCAAAAAGAAGCTTCATCTGCCCATAATAAAATAATCAATTGTGACAAAACAAAGTGATGCTCATTTTATTTTTCTTGCCTCCATGTCAATAAAGACATCATATATGCTCATTTTCTTCTTTCTTGATTTTAGTAATAATTTAATAAATAATTATTGCATTTTTTATGATTACACTTGGAATTGCATTTGAATTGTTATTGAGGTTCATGACTTTCTCTTTCTCTCCCAACAATCTTCTTTTTCTTTGGTTTCATTTCATTTCATTATCGTCCTTTTCTTTCTCTTCCAATCATCCTCTTTAAAGTGCATTTTTTTATTTGTTTTGTAGATCTATTCTTATTTTATAAATATAATGTTTAAAGTACATTTTTCATTGATCTTTTTGTTTATTTTGTATATCTGTTTTTATATTTATCATTGATTTTCTTGGTTATTTTTTCATTGATTTCCTAATTTTGTATATGTGTTCTCACTTATTTCATTATTTTGTAGATCTGTTCTTTTAACATTTCTCTTTCTTAGCGTCTGATAAGCAATGATATATTCCTCAAGGAATACCAAACCTTCAAAACATATGATGTACTCAATCTCCATTTATATATATATATATATATATATATATATATATATATATTCACTTACAATATTACATTTTTTTATTAATATATTTATCTTCTCATATTATCTTACTTTTATCATTTTTTCTCTTTCTTTGTAGTTTGGTTCTCCATTAAAATATTTATGCAGGTTAATTTTCTATGCATCTCTTATTTTACTTATACATTTTTTATTCAAAGAATCACAATTTTTAATTTTTTTTGTTTTGCATGTTTAAGAAATACTTAGACCGTATCCTCTCTAAAATAAGGTAATAATCATAGTTAGTTATTCATACCTTCATTTTTTTGTTTCATGGTTAGTTTTTCACTCACTTCTGAATTTTGTATTTTATTTTCTCTATTCGATGATTTTTAATATATATTTTGTTTAAGAGACTCATTTTGTACTTTTGCAAATTTATTTAAACATCATAACCTTATTTTATTGTTTGCTTAAAATTTGTATTATTTGGGTTGTCAACAACACAATATAATATTTGTGTTCTTTGCTTCTGGATTTTTTGGCATTCCTATATATGGACAAGAATAATGTCTTTATTTTGATTTGATTTATATTTTATTTAAATTATTTATTGTTTCCAAATTTTAGGCATTCCTCATTATGGAGATATATATGCAGAAATATAACTAATGAATTTTGATTGTGATAACCAATTGATTTGATTTATATTTTGTTTAAATTATTTATGATTTCCAAATTTTAAGCAAGGCTCATTATGGATATAAATTGGTAGAATTATAACATATGATTCAAAACTCATGAATAAATATAATGGTTGGAATTTTTTGTATCAATTACAGAAATAATATATAAATTTATGGATCAGTTACAAAATGGAAAGAATCAATTAACAACATAAACCAAGACCTATCAGAAAGAACAACTAAATTAATGAATATATATATAAAGAATCTTCGTAACAATTATGGAATATATAATGTAATTAAGGAGTATATAAAGAATTTATAATTATATTTTACAATTGTAATATTATAATAGTAACAATAGGAAATATATTTTGTTTAAATTATTTATGATTTCCAAATTTTAATCAATTCTCATTATGAATATAAATTGGTAGAATTATAACATATGATTCAAAACTCATGAAGAAATAGAATAGTTGCAATTTTTTATTGTTACAAAAATAGAATATAAATTTGCGGATCAGTTACAAAATCGAAAGAATCAATTAACACCATAAACTTGTTTCAATTTAAAATTATATTTTAAATTTGTTATGAAACTTTGAAAAAATATTTTAAAAATAGTAAATGAAATATGTAGTAATTATGCATTTAAATAGATCTTAAAAAAATTTCAACTAATATTATTTAATCATTTTTTAAAATTTAAATAAAAAAATCTAATCTTATTATTAATAAAAAGAATGATCTATTATATTACAATTAACAAGGAAATTTGTTCTTATTCTGTTTGGCTAAAAAATGATATATAGTGAATTTATTTCATAAAAATAACATTGTTTAATACTAATTATTTAAATAGATCTAAAAATATTCTCATTTAATATCATTAAAGTGCGTTAATATCAGGAATTCAATCGTATTATTAATAGAAAACTATGATATTACAATTAATGAGGAAATTTGATGATATTTAATTTATTTCATAAAATTAATCATTTTTAATATCAATTAAAAAGAAAACTTGATAGTTTTCAAATGCATCTTTTCCTATAATTAAGGAATTATTGGCATTAATTATGATGATTTAGTTTCTACTTTAAAATTATCTATTAAAGTTGTTATGAAACTTTGAAAAGATATTTTAAATATAGTAAATGGAATATGTAATAATTACACATTTAAATAGATTTTAAAATATTCTCAATTAATGTCATTTAATCATTTTATGTGTCATCTATCATTCCTTGTAGATCATTAAAATATTTTTGTGTAAAAATTGTATGGATGAAAACATATAATCTAAGATAATGTTACAATTTTAAAATATTATAATAAACTATTAGTAATTGTACATAATCGCTTCAACAAAAAAATATAATAACATTGGTATGTATTAGATAGAGTTATATTATTTATTTTTTCTTTACAATTTTCATAACTACGTTATTCCCTATCTAATGATATATACATTTGTTAATTTTGATAATCTAATAGATATCATAGTTCAAAGTACTTATCCAAATCTATAACATCACTAAAAAATGAAAAGTTTTTATAAACAATGACAATACTTAAATCAACTATTGAAATTATTAATCAAACAAATGAGTATGTTTTGAGTTTAATTCCAAGTAAAAATATTTATAATCCAATTCAATCAGTTATTAAGTTGTTGATGCAAGTATTTTTAAACTTAATAATATTAGGTGATGATAAAGAACACAATAATTCTGATTCTATTTATATGTGTAATGCTAATGAGGGCCAAATATTCAACCTATTAATTCATCAATTTTTAAATTCATTTACAATTTTCGGTTTTCGAGATCATAAAATTAAGTTCTTCCACACTATGATATTGTATATATTTAAATTTTGTCAAGTTGAACAATGAGAGACATTGAGTTTTGAAGGATATATCAATTTCAAAATAATAAAATTTTAAGTTCTTTCTTATACTTAGAGAGACAATCCACATGTAATATGTATGTTCTTAACCATACAACGACAAAAAATACTACTCGTACAAATGCACAGATAACTTGCTAGTTACGTATTGAACCCTATATTCACTCTTTCTAACCCTAATATCACATTCTCATAAACCCAACATTAATTATGCTTTCATATGGCCAATTCATTAGAGGACCTTCCCTATGCTATTCCTTTGAATATTACCATATAAAATGTAGGGTTATGAAGGATAAGGGTAAAAAAATGAAGGAAGTTCGTTCTCTACTTATTTTTCATAATGAGCATGTCAATTCCTTGTAATCAATAGTTAACCAAAACCTTAATTAGATCTTCAAATAATCCAAACGTTTCGAAAAATATTCTGAAAATAATGTTTAGGGATTATTATTGGGGTGCTTGGTAACATTAATGGGGCCAAAAACTGATTGAGTTTGACTGTACAATATCTTTAATATAAATTGTCTCGACGAAAGGGAGTCATAAGGTGGTCTAATGGTTAAGGTGAATGAGTTTAAGGAATGGAGTGAAGGGGGTTGTGCGCTCTAGTTTCATCCATAGTAATTTTTTTTTTGATCGGCAATTGTTAGTATGTTAGTTGTTAATATGTTAGTATTTTGCTGTGGTGAGACTCCACCCTCAACTTCCTACACCCTACCATCAAACCACCCTTATAACTCCCATTTTTGTTGATGGTGGGATTCGAACCCACAACCTCCTTCACTCCATTCCTTACGACCGCCCTCTTCATACATAGTAAATTTAAAAAAAACAGTTAAGGTGGTTTGATGATTAGGGGTGGAGTGAAGGAGATTGAGGGAATCAAGTCTCGCCACAACAAATACTAACATTCGTTGATAAAAAAATTATCTCCATGTAAATTACTATATGTTTTCTTATTTTCAATTAAACATCACTAGTTGAAATTAGGGATTTAAAATATGGGGTTTAAATGGGATGTGTAATCAATAACTTAAATAGATAGGTGTTGCCATTTTTAAAATTATGTTTAAATGAAATAAAATAAAATTTAGTCGACGCAAAAAAAAAATCGACTTGGTTGTAATGTTTGACCAATGCAGAAAGTGTCTTTCACACTGGGCACAAAAACACATGATTTGAAAAGAACCATGTAATTTACTGTAATATTCGACGTTACAAATATCTATGTATCCCATTATCATCATCGTTGGCCACCACTACCATTGTCGATGCAACCCTCCGTCAATGCATTGTTGTTCATTCAAAGTGATATATTCTCTCAAAGTAGTTATCCGCTCACTCAAAGTTCATTTAACTCTTCATCACTCATATTGTGTATATATCGACTAGGTTAGTCACCATCATCACTCGTATATTAATTCTTAGTAATTCATTTTCTCAATTTGGTAAACCCATAATATCTTTCTTTGATTCTTTCTCAAAATCCATACCATTCTTCGACCCTTTCTATAAATCCATATCAAATATAAATTGAAGTTTTAGCCAAATATGTCTATTTATGATGGAACTTGGCCAGTTGTTGCCATCAATAGCATTCATTATGGCCAATGCATGATTTTAATAGATCATTACCTAACTCTAACGAATGTCATTAATATTACCATCCATATCGTTTCACTAGCCAATCACATGACCAACCACATTAATAGTGCAATCCAAAATAAGGTGACTTTTAAGATCGAACATTTTATATCCGATTCAGAAAGAAAGTTTCATAATTGGTTGAACAAATGGATTGATCTGGAAATTCGACTTTCAAGATTAGGTGAATAAAACAACCAATTTTAAAATTTGACACTCCGAATTGGGCTTAAAAAGAAATTAATTTAGTTTATATTTTCCACATCGGGCGACCACCTAATGCAAAAGTCTATGTTTTCCATGTTGCCTAGAACAACATCATTTACACACCCAAATATAATATTATCATCAATAATATCATTGTTGTTCTTTTTGTTTGAATGACCGTAGGCATAATACTTTTGACTATATTTGAGTTGGTTGGAAGTGGCAAATCTTTGCCATCAACATTGGTTAGTATTAAAGCTCCCCTAAATAATACATTCTTCCAAAGGAATGTTTCATTGTAATTCTAAGTCCACTTCCCTAAATTATCTTCATGTGGGACTATAATCTTATTTAACATGAGCTATAACTCTCAAAACTCACATGAATGAATTTCATTTGCATGTAATCTTATAATTACCTTATCATATAGATAATGGGTGAAAATCTGTTGTCTCACACTTAGTGCCAATCATAAGGTTATGTCATATGGAGTGACACTAAGTGTGGGACAGTAGATGTGCACCCATAGATAACCATATATAATTGATCATACAAATTATGGATGCATTCATCCTCTTCAAGTTGTGGTTTCATTATTACTCATAATATAGGGATTTCAATCTAATTGGGAGGAGTGCTTCTGTCTCCTAAACCAACAAATAATAGTTATGGACAAAGAAATGACAACTATGTAGTTTGAAAGGTAACATTTAGTAATAATTGTAGGTCTATACCATTTTGTGCATAATCTTTTTATATTCATATATTTAGCTTCAATTTCCTCATTCATGTTCAGCCAATATACAGAAGAATTGTGATTTTTAATTGCTACCAAATTTATGGCATCATTTTTCTTTACAAATTAGTGGCTTTGTTGGTGATGACAATCTATATTGACAAATCAATTTTTTTCTTACAAATCTGATCAAAACTATTTTAGCCACATTACCTAAGAAGCTTCTACTACCCATTTGATTTTGTAGAAAGTCTTGTGTGTGTAGAGGAAAATAATATTTTTATTTAATTACACAGTGAAAAATAAATTTGTACAAAAAAACACTGAAAATAAATAATTCTCTTACATTTGTTAAGTGTCACACACAATCAAAATCATGAACTCAGATGGATGTTGATAGAAAGTAGGACTAACTTGTCCAACAATTCCAACTTTAAAGAGATTGAAATTATGTATATTTTTATTAGATACCAAAAAACAGGGGACTCATTCAAGCACCCAGATCAAAAAGAAAAAAAAATAAAAATGGATGGTAAATGATACATTAATAATGTGTAAATCTTTACATAAATATTATAAAGATATTATAATATGGGAAAAATTGAGGAGTTTCTAAAGCTTTTTTTTCAAAAATGACTAAAAGGTCACTAAATTAATTTTTATAATTTATTGGGAGAAATAATCATCCACTCAAAATTGATGAATTCCTTACTAATGATGAAATACTTATTAGTATATAAAAAAGTCAACTACAGCATTGAATCCAAAAACTCAGTCAACCCAAAAGACAAACCCATATCAATCTCAAAGATAAACACTTTCTTCCTCTTTCCACTCTCTCATTAAAACATTCAAACCCAACTTTTCATTTTCACACTTACTTTCCATCTTCCTTCATTTATCTTAATCTCTGTTCTTGCTCCAAAACTTTTCAATGGAACCCATATTTTGGTTTCTCATAAAGCTCTCACCTTTATTCTTTCTATGTTCAAATGCAGAATCCAAATGCACACAAGGTTGCCCAATAGCACTAGCTTCATACTACATGTTGTCAGGTTCAAACTTAACATATATTTCACAAATAATGTCATCACATGTTCTTCATTCACCTGAAGACATAGTTAGTTACAACAAAGACAAAGTTCAACCTTTCACTAGGGTCAATGTTCCATTCCCATGTGATTGCATAAAAGGTGAGTTTTTGGGTCATATGTTTCAGTATGTTGTTCAGACAGGGGATACTTATGAAACTGTTGCTGGAACAAACTATGCAAATTTGACCAATGTTGAGTGGTTGAGGAGGTTCAATACATACCTTCCTGATAATATTTCTAGTACTGGAATGCTTAATGTCACTGTTAATTGTTCTTGTGGGAATAGTGATGTATCAGATTATGAGTTGTTCATAACATACCCACTTAGGCCTGGGGAAACTTTGGGTTCAGTGGCTAAGAGTGTAAAACTTGATTCTGGGTTGCTGCAGAGGTACAATCCTAGTGTGAATTTCAACCAAGGGAGTGGTCTGGTTTATATTCCAGGAAAAGGTACTTTTTTTTTCTTTCTGATTTTGATAAGAAGGTTGGTTTTGTTTTGGTGTTTTCTACTTGGTATGTTATTGATGAATATAATATTTATACATTGTAAAGATTTATACACAGTTGGACATCATGTACCATTTATTTGTATGACTGTTTTTGAAGAATCAATTATAATAAAATATGGATGGTAGGTGATGCAGTTACAATATATAAAATTCATACACTATCGATTCGGCACATACATTTTTTTATCTATTGAATTAGTTTTCCATTTGTGATAAATGGTGGTGGTAACCTAGTTTTAGGGTCAGTTTGTTTGAACTTTTATAAAAATGTAATATTAAAATGCTTAAAATTTGACTTTTGTTGTATATCTTTTGTGTAAATTGGAAGCTACTTTGTTTTTGGCTATGGTTAGAAAAAGTACTTTTAGGAAAGTTTTTGGATGTAAATTAGGAAGGATAGTAAGGTTGATTGTCTTGTTACATAGAGTTCATAGGTTCAAATCTGGGAAATAATTTATTTGTTTACTGAATTAAGGTTGCATACATTTCCCTCTTAAAATCACACTAAGTAGTAACTTCGTACTCCTGAGTCATCCATTTTTAGAAAGAAGCCGGAAGATATAGATAGCTTCCAATAAAAGTGTTTTCTGCAGTTTGTGTTTTCTAGTAAAACTATGATCAATCCAAACATATAAGTGTGGAAAACATATTTTTTTATTAAAAATTCATTTTTTTCCTTCCAAAAAACTTAAACAAATGGTCTCTTGATTTTCTTTAACATTGGAAATGATGTAATTTCTCTATCTTTGTTTTTACATTTCCTTACAAGATCAAATAAAATCAGAAGTCTTCTAAAATGTGATTTCATCTAAGTATTTGAATGAAGCATCTATTACTGAAATATTAACTACATTGATATTACTTATATTTAAATGTCAATGATAATGAGTGGTTGATGATGCAATGATAGTGTAAAATTCTCTTACACAATTAATGCATACATCTTTTTCTCCAAATCATTTTGGTAGGTACTACAAATTTTAATATACTTGTCTTATTTCTTTCATTTGGCAGATCAAAATGGCAGCTATGTGTTTTTGAGTTCAAGGTAAGATTTGGTAGACTACTTTTTATGCAAATTGCACATATGGTTGAATTATTGTTCATTCTCTAATTAATTGATTGTGTTTGCAGTTCAGGAGGTTTGAATTTCTCTCTTCTCACAATGTTGGTTATGTGATGGATATATCGTAGTTTTGATATTCATATTAAATACATGGTTAGTATCAGTGTTTTAAATTGCGCATGCAGTTGCGATTGCAATCATTGTGGCCGTTGCAATGCGGATTGTGGTTGTTGCGGTGTGAATTATTATGATTTTAAAAATATTTTTGAATTCGATGTGATGTAATGCGGTCCAAAATGCGGCATGATGTGGTCCAAATGTGGTTGCGTTGCGGTCCGATGCGGCCGCATTATTGTGATTCGGTGTCACCAAAATTGCGGTGTGACGCGATTGCGGCTGCATCATGTGATGTGGTCTGGAGTTTAAATCACTGGTCAGTATATTCCAAATATAGATGGTCTAATGCTAGCTCATATTTTTGTTTCTATATAAGCAGGTCTTGCTGGTGGGGCTATTGCTGGCATTGCTGTTGGAGTAGTGGCTGGTATTCTGTTATTGGTAGTTTGTATATATGTTGGATGTTTCCGGAAGAAGAAGATACAGAAGGAGGAAGTTGTCAGACCAGATTCCAAATCACACTCTGTTCCAGATGGAATGGGTATGTTTATTATTTCTACTGATGTTTCAAGATAGGTGTCGCGTAACCGAAAATCGGGAGTGCTTAAAGTTGAACTTATATCTGATTAACAGTTTCTTATAGTCCTATTACATATTATATCTAACTGAAATAGCATGATTCACTCATTCACCCCTTCAATTGTAGGTCACATGATATTCTAATTAAAATCCATGTGGAGAATATTAAGTGTTTGATGCTGATGCCAACATTATTCACTTAGAACGTTCTCGCTCTTAATTGATATTTGTATCATTTGTTGATTCTGTTACTAAGAAATAGTGACAGACAGAAAAATCATGGACTAGGAAGGAATCTTGATTTCTGATTCCATTTAATGAGCTGTCATTTGATATTTATGATCGCAATGGTTTCCTTTCGAATTTTAAAACAAAATGCCGAGATCCTTTTGTGCTTTCAAACCAACAAAAACAACCACAAGCCTTACCTGGATCAAATGAAGCCATTGTGCCTTGTCAAAAACCAAAGTTTCAGGAAATCCGTTTAGATAAAGATTTTTTGATGGTTGTCCTAAAGTTTTCTTTGATTTTCTTCTACCCCTTTTAGTCAAACTGTCTTCTGTTAGATCCTTTTTTACTCGTTGGAGCTTCCATTAGTATTCTCATATGTCGAAGCCACATTTGGTAAATCTATATCATCTTCTCCTCAATAAATGTTACTTTAACTTTCTCCCAGGTACATTGGTTCGTAAAATCATCTTTTCCTGTATCTCCAACCATCCACCACAAAAAAACTTATTTCTCTACACTAAGTTTATGCTCTTGTTGGAACCTTGCCCAACATTCATTACCATACACGTTCAATAAAGTAAACTAATGAAGTTTGTGATTTGTTGCTACCTTTTTCAGACGAAATCAGTCTTGTTGCTGCATATGAAACTTCAAGGCCTCGTGGTTCTGCTGCCATCGCAGGCATATCAATGGACAAATCAGTGGAGTTCTCTTATGAAGAACTCGCAAGTGCGACAAATAACTTTAGCGTGGCTAATAAAATTGGTCAAGGTGGTTTTGCAGTTGTCTACTACGCGGAGCTGAGAGGAGAAGTTAGTAATGACATTTATAATTGTCTAATTTTAGAAGCATTCCTGAATAGAAAATTTCATTGTTACTTTTTAAGGATTTCATCATTGTTGATTCATCTAGTTGGTTTTGTATTTGGCTGATTATCAGTCAAATGAAAGTGACATGCTGAATTAGAAGATTATAGTTTAACTATACCAGTACTATTTGCATTCAATCAAACATGGGAATGCTATTGTGCAGTATAATTGAAACACGAGTTTAAAAAATGTTGAAAACTTCAATGATTCGTGATTGATCGATGTTTTAGATATATTGGTTTGATAAAGAATTATCTTATCTAGGATTTAGTTAGTTTCATCTTATTTAAATTTATCTATAATTTGTATGTTTACCATCATAAACTTCTACACAATGTTGGGGTCAGTAAAATTTTCTTGGTATATTGAGACCAAAGCTGAAAATATATTCTCTCTGATAAGCATGGGTGGATAAGCTAAAATAATGTCATTTTTGTAAATGTCAATTTTTTTGTACTACCAAAGGTATTCTCTCACCCTATGGGTAAGGAACTAATCCCTTTCAGGGTGCGTGGATGTCCCTCCCAACAAGTATCATTCTCAGGAATTGAACCATTGACCTTTTGGTCTTTCTGGACATCTAGCGGGGCCTTACACCACTAGACCAATATCTTGTTAGTAATGTCGATTTGTTAACATCATTTTATGCATAAGAATTAAGATGCATTTTTATATCATCTTTACATAATGCTTGAATGCTTGGAAGTTGATAATTCTCTAATGATGGATCAGAGTGTTTTGTTCTTATTAGCCATTCCATGTTGTTCTTTATAGATTGCATTTTCTCATACCCAATATTTTTTACAATGTAGAAAGCTGCAATCAAGAAGATGGATATGCAAGCATCAAAAGAATTTCTTGCTGAATTGAATGTCCTGACACATGTTCATCATCTTAACCTGGTACTAGACCTTTCGAACTTTAACTTTTTATAAGTATCATCAGAGGAATTTCAGTCAGATTAGTTTCATGACTATCTAGCAATAGTTCGGGATAGACTTGGTGGTATAGTAATTTTGAGATTAGACCAGTAACAACAACTACAACCAACCTTTAATCCCATCAGGTGGGGTCGGTTACATGGATTGAACGAAACCATAATGTTCTATCATAAATCATGTTCTGAAATTAGACTAGCACGATGAATTTGTTAGATTCGAAAGTCACAGATTACTAATTGAGGATTGTTTGCTTTGAATGCTTTCTATTGTCTTACTTTCAATTTAAAAACTTATCTCTTATCCTTTGTTCATCTTTTAATATTTTCTGTCATCTATACCTATATAGAGATTTAATCATTTAATGTGCTTGATCAAAGTTTTTTACATTCTATTGGGATTCATCCTGCCTCTGATTCTCCCTTTTTTCATGTCCCTATACCTTTCCTTTCTATACCTATACCTATACCTTTCCTTTCTTTTTAACCTTTCCTTCACTTGTGCAAATATTTTATTGTTGGGGGCATTTCTTGATCATATACACTGTTGGAATCCTTCACAAGTGTCCCACCTGGTGGGGTTTGGGGAGGGTAAATGTATATTGACTTGCTCCTGTTAACAAGTTGTTTCAAGGATCTGAACCTGTAACCTCCGGGTCATAAAGTAACAATCTTAATGTTATGCCGAGATGCACCCTCATGCCTAAATACATTTTTGAAATTTACCTCATAATCAAGCCACAGCTCGTTCATCTCATTCTGTTTTCAACTTTACTGTTGAAGAAAATTTCAGACAAAAAAGAGTTCTGCCCCAAAATTTTAAGTGATATCAGTCAGTAAGTGGATTGATATTATCTAAAAATTCTCTTGAAGCTTGTACACATAAGATATGGTAAAAAACATAAAATGCTTTAACATTTTCTTTGTTTACAATACGTAACTTTTTAAGTTACCACTTTCTGACATAATTATCTTTTGAAAACTTCAGTCACATCCTTAGTTATTCCTCTTATAAGTTTCATGTATGTAATTTTGCACATGAAGACATTGAGCATTCTTCTTCTAAACATGAATTCTTAAATCTTATGTTGTCTCTTAAACTCTTAATGGCGATAAAGGTGCGGTTGATCGGATACAGTATAAAGGGCTCTCTTTGCCTTGTCTATGAATTCATTGAGAATGGAAACTTGAGTCAACATCTACATGGTTCAGGTTAGATAAGCTCATAGTTTAGTTCTTATGTATGTAAGAGGTATTGTGAATGTCATGAGTTAATAGTCAAGTGATAATGTTGACAGGAAGAGAACCACTGCCATGGACTATCAGGGTGCAAATTGCTTTGGATTCTGCCAGAGGTCTTGAATATATTCATGAGCATACAATGCCTATATATATTCATCGTGACATAAAGTCGGCGAATATATTAATAGACAAAAACTTTCGGGGGAAGGTTGAGTATGTTCTGAGATCTTTATTTTTAAGATTTGGGTGCTATGGAAGGTCTATAAATATTCATATTTGCAGGTTGCTGATTTTGGTTTGGCAAAACTGGCGGAAGTTGGAAGTTCATTGCGTCCTACTGTTCGTCTTGTTGGAACATTTGGATACATGCCTCCAGAGTATGATAACCCTTATTCTCTTCATATAAGAAATAACTCTGTATTGAAATTGGTGAATGCTTATTAGGACACAAACACTTATATCATAACCTAGAGGCCCTATTTTTAAGTAGAAAATTGATCAACGCTTGTTAAGACACACACACACTTAACATAATCTAGAAGGCCCTATTTTTCGGTTATGCAACATCAGTCCCCCGATCGAGTATTCATCCAAAAACTAACAAAAAGTAGTGACTTGGCTATGCTGACCGTTAGCCACATAGGCTTTTTCCGCTAGTTTTTGGTTGGAAGCATCACGATTGGGCTAATATTTCATAATCAAAAAACTTGGAGGACCAAAACCCCGATAAAACAATCGGGTGATAAACATGGCACCCGAGAAAAAGTTGAGGATGGAAAATAAATTTAAGCCAAAACAATTTGCAATGGAATCATGAAGTTGAGTTTTGGTGCATATCTTGTAGTGACTTGAACTATCTTGTCCTGTTACTTGTTTTCTTTTTAGTAAGTTGTATTTCTAAGATTTTCTTGCATTGGAATTCATTTCTGATTAAGATGGTTTTGCCTGAAGGTATGCTCAATATGGAGATGTATCTCCCAAAGTAGATGTATATGCTTTTGGAGTTGTTCTTTATGAACTTATTTCAGCTAAGGAAGCTATCATCCAATCTATTGTTGACTCAAAGGGCCTTGTACATTGGGTTAATCTTGATTTCTCTACTGAACAATTTGTTATTTTAGTCTATGCTATTATTTTCATATCGACCATCGGCATCGTTCCTCGTCGATCTAAATGCTGGTATTGGTGCAGTTCAAAGAAGTTCTTAGTCAGCCTCATTCGACCGAAGATCTTTGCAAATTAGTGGATCCAAAGCTAGGGGACAACTACCCTATTGATTCTGTTCTCAAGGTTAGAACATTTGTTAGATTAAACCTTGGAATGTTTATTTTTATGATTTCAACAATAGCATACTTATTATTAAGGGTACAAACAAACTAGGTCAGGATAGGATTTTTCCTAAAACCGGCATAGCCTGTATAAAATATAGGAGTTTTGGCCTGATTTGTTAGCTTGTTTAGAAAAAAAAAATCAAAACCGGCCTGACCTGTTTAAAAGTTTGGTATGACCTGTTTAAAAGTCTGGTATGACCTATTAATTTGTTTAAAGGTTTGCTATACTATATGGTCATGAAACATGTCACAATGTCTACATTTAAATGGGTTAATAGGCCTACTTTTGACTAGGTCGATGTATGTAAGAGGTATTGTGAATGTCATGAGTTAATAGTCAAGTGATAATGTTGACAGGAAGAGAACCACTGCCATGGACTATCAGGGTGCAAATTGCTTTGGATTCTGCCAGAGGTCTTGAATATATTCATGAGCATACAATGCCTATATATATTCATCGTGACATAAAGTCGGCGAATATATTAATAGACAAAAACTTTCGGGGGAAGGTTGAGTATGTTCTGAGATCTTTATTTTTAAGATTTGGGTGCTATGGAAGGTCTATAAATATTCATATTTGCAGGTTGCTGATTTTGGTTTGGCAAAACTGGCGGAAGTTGGAAGTTCATTGCGTCCTACTGTTCGTCTTGTTGGAACATTTGGATACATGCCTCCAGAGTATGATAACCCTTATTCTCTTCATATAAGAAATAACTCTGTATTGAAATTGGTGAATGCTTATTAGGACACAAACACTTATATCATAACCTAGAGGCCCTATTTTTAAGTAGAAAATTGATCAACGCTTGTTAAGACACACACACACTTAACATAATCTAGAAGGCCCTATTTTTCGGTTATGCAACATCAGTCCCCCGATCGAGTATTCATCCAAAAACTAACAAAAAGTAGTGACTTGGCTATGCTGACCGTTAGCCACATAGGCTTTTTCCGCTAGTTTTTGGTTGGAAGCATCACGATTGGGCTAATATTTCATAATCAAAAAACTTGGAGGACCAAAACCCCGATAAAACAATCGGGTGATAAACATGGCACCCGAGAAAAAGTTGAGGATGGAAAATAAATTTAAGCCAAAACAATTTGCAATGGAATCATGAAGTTGAGTTTTGGTGCATATCTTGTAGTGACTTGAACTATCTTGTCCTGTTACTTGTTTTCTTTTTAGTAAGTTGTATTTCTAAGATTTTCTTGCATTGGAATTCATTTCTGATTAAGATGGTTTTGCCTGAAGGTATGCTCAATATGGAGATGTATCTCCCAAAGTAGATGTATATGCTTTTGGAGTTGTTCTTTATGAACTTATTTCAGCTAAGGAAGCTATCATCCAATCTATTGTTGACTCAAAGGGCCTTGTACATTGGGTTAATCTTGATTTCTCTACTGAACAATTTGTTATTTTAGTCTATGCTATTATTTTCATATCGACCATCGGCATCGTTCCTCGTCGATCTAAATGCTGGTATTGGTGCAGTTCAAAGAAGTTCTTAGTCAGCCTCATTCGACCGAAGATCTTTGCAAATTAGTGGATCCAAAGCTAGGGGACAACTACCCTATTGATTCTGTTCTCAAGGTTAGAACATTTGTTAGATTAAACCTTGGAATGTTTATTTTTATGATTTCAACAATAGCATACTTATTATTAAGGGTACAAACAAACTAGGTCAGGATAGGATTTTTCCTAAAACCGGCATAGCCTGTATAAAATATAGGAGTTTTGGCCTGATTTGTTAGCTTGTTTAGAAAAAAAAAATCAAAACCGGCCTGACCTGTTTAAAAGTTTGGTATGACCTGTTTAAAAGTCTGGTATGACCTATTAATTTGTTTAAAGGTTTGCTATACTATATGGTCATGAAACATGTCACAATGTCTACATTTAAATGGGTTAATAGGCCTACTTTTGACTAGGTCGATCTAACTCTAATAATTAAATTATATTTTTGTATACATTTTTATATTAAAATGGTATAATATGGACATTGTTATATAATATAATTAAATAGGTCGGTGTGTTAGACTTAATATGTCTTTTAGATGGTCTAAACTCTGTCAAGCTAAATAGGCTTTTTTAAAAATTTGAGCCTCACCTATTCACGAAAAAAGATTGGTCGGGCATAGCCTGTTTTTGGTCAGGTAACAGGCCCTGATAGGCGTCCTAACCCGTTTTCATCCTTACTGATTATACTTACTGTCTTGGCTTGCAGCTTGCTCAACTAGCCAAAGCATGTACACAACACAATCCCCAACTGCGTCCAAGTATGAGATCCATTGTGGTGGCTCTTATGACACTATCTTCAACTACTGATGATTGGGATGTTGGTTCTTTCTATGAAAATCAAAATCTTGTGAATCTTATGTCAGGAAAATAGGACGATAGAGGGGGACAAGACTCTCTACATCTACCTCTCTAGACCCCACTAAATAAAAATATATGTAGGTAGGAGAAAGTTATATGTTTTATTAAACAGGGCTAGGCAGAAAGGGTGGAGAGATGAGCATTTTTATCATAACATTCAACAAGTTTACCCTATATATATATATATATATATATATATTTCTACCCGGCTACATCCATCCGTTTTTAATTACGGCTTTCGTAGTGGTATCGGAAACTTCGAAAATCTCGATGTTTTAGACAACTATGGGCAATGAAGCCACAATTGTGATCATGATTCGATTTTGGTGACTCCCAAAATCTTTACATGCTGGTATTAGTAGTGATCATGGACTAAGATTTAAAATTTTACATTTATCCTTAAATCTGCATAATAAATTTAATTTTTGGGTCCATTCATAATTGTGTGCTATATGTCATTGTTTAATAATGATAGTTCAAATATAGATGAAAACAACTGAGTAAATATTGGATATTATGATGATAAAGGGACACTACTTATAAGCTATATGACAATCATTAAAAGCTTACAGTTTAATCCTCAAATAATATAATATAACATCTCTATAACACAAGGACAAATAATACTATTAGCGTAACTAAATTAGTAATTTATTATTAGTAATTTGAGCTCTTCTACTATTCATATAATGTTTGTCTAAATTGAGATGGGCATATACGTTTATAAAAAAATATATCATATCATGTCTATCTTAAATAAGGGAAATTAAAAAATATATAAAAACTAAAATGGTATATAAATGACACATAATAACATTGAAACAAAATTAGAAAGAACATAACACTGTAAGTCCAAACACCAAATAGTAATATTGCATCTTCTTTAAATCCAATTACAAACCAAACATCTAATGCTTAATAATTAACATTTTAAGTTCATCAATTTATAACTAAAATGTTATATAACTATAAGTTACATGGATATAAGGTATAGTCAATTCCCTACTGAAATTTAGTTATTATGATATATCCCAAAAGCTAATGTATTATATATTCTGTAGCATGAAAATCATTTAGAGGTAGATTTTCTGTTAGCATTTGGGAACAAGTACATCATCTTATACTATGTTTAGATTGACAAATAAAAATAGAGAAGATAGAACTTTGAGAAATTTTAGTCTCAGATTTGTTTTGAGAAAATGAGTGCCAAAATATGAATGCAAGATTTTAACATACTCATTGGGTAGCTCACGGGTGAAACATGCATAATGCGCAAGAATCAGAATCCTCTTCATTAATGGAGATGACGACACTGAGGTTTTTAGTGTATTTTTAAGGGCAAAAATATAATAACAATGTAAAGTAAGGGAATAAAAATGTCATTATCTTTTAGTTTTTCCATGTATTTTCAACTAACTGACCTCTTCAGTAATGGAGAGGAGCCCAAATTATCAATACTACTTTTTATTACTATATATGAACCTTATTGATGGGATCTCCAATAACAAAGGTTAGGTTACCATGATCCCGAGCTAATGAATTTACTAAACTCTCATTCTTCCATCTCTCCAAGCACTGTGAAGTAGTATATGAAAAATAATATATATTGACATTTATATCATTTTTATTTAAAATGAAATTACATTTTTACCCTTAAAATTTAAAAGGAAAAATCACTTCTCTCTCCATTATAGGAGAGGAGTCTCATTTCCATTCTTCTTGATGTTTTGTTATACCCTTTTCAAAGGTTTGATAGAGAATTGGAAAAATCACTTTTATCTTCTAGCAAATGCTTATATCCTAATAGGATATCAACATCTCTACCACTAAAAGTCTCATCCCTTGGAATGGCTACTACCTCTTGGCAATCTCATAAATACAAGAATTGATTTTGCAAAGTTTCTCAACCACTTAGCATCATTATCAGCCAACAATAGAGTTATAAAGTCTAGCCCCATAATGATTTTAAAAATATAGTTTGTTTGAATGATCTCAAATAATTTGGCTAGAAAGGGTGAACACTTCACACATCACATTATCTCTCAACCATATGAATATGAAATTCAGTCATCACTATGATCTTCTAATACAGTAAAATTCATCATATGAAATATAACAATACATTACATACAAAGGTAGCAAGTACTATTTGTTGGGTTTGAGCTCCTTCCCTATGTGGAGAAAGACCCAATTGGAAAAAGCCCACTTGTCTCACTTAATCTAATAGATAGGGTCATATGTGGCAAGGGAGTGAAGGCAATTTATGGAAAAAGACGCAATTGAAAAGTGTGAGAGAATATAAGAAAACTCAATCTGCATGAACTCCGAGTAGCCGTGGGAAATTCACGACTGCGTCTTCGTTCACCGTTGGATCAGACTGAAATTTGGACAGAAAGTTCACAGCTTATAGTACTCCATTCTGAACGATTGGATCGGTGAGCCGACGTCCGAGGGGTAGAAAATGAGTTGTTACAGCAGCTGTTTTTCTGGTTTTTCTTGTTCTCATTTTCAAGTTTGTTGCTCTGTTGTATATCGTATTGTTGAGCACATTTTGTGCTGTATTTTGGAGACACTCTTGTATTCCTATTTTGATTATAGTGGAGCTTGATTGACTGACTTGTGCCCGTGGTTTTTACTTCTTCCACGTTAAAATTATGGTGTCCTTTGTGTATTACTGCATTATTTGATATTGCTCCACATAGATTCTAGCAAGTTGGGGAAATTATTATCCGCTGCATATACTCTGTTATATTTTACATTGTTATTGTGTTGAATTTTCCATCAGAGTGGCATCCGACCTTTTTGGGTTTGAGGTTATTTGACTTGCTTGAATGATGGAGGCAAATACACATAGAATGATATGTTTGAATGACACTACCTATCACTTGTGGAAAGGAAAAATGAAAGATTTTTGTGAAGAATTTGCATATTCTTGTGTTTGCTACTGAGAAGCTAGAGTCCAAGTCTGATGAAGATTGGAGTTTTCAACATCAACAAGGAGAGAGCTTCTATTTTAGATCACTTGAATGATTTTCAAGGGGTCCTTGATCAATTATGAGGAATAAGTATCAAGTTCGATGATGAAGTGTTAGGACGATGGCTACTGAATACTCTACCAAATTCTTGGAAAACATTTCGAGTTTCAATTACAAATTTAACCCCTGATGATATTATCTCTTTGGAGAGTATAAAGGGAAGTATTCTTACTGACAATGGTGGTAAGTATTATGGACCATTTGATATTTATTATAAGCAGCAAGGTATTAGACATGAAAAGACTCCTCAACATAATGACTTAGAGGAGAGGATGAATAGAACTTTGGTTGAAAGAGTTAGGTGCATGCTTTATGAAGCAAAATTACCTAAACATTTATGGGTGAGGCTTTGTACACGGCAGTGCATGTTATTAATCTTAGTCTTGCAGTCGCTCTGAATGTTGAGGTGCTAGACAAGATTTGGTTTGGCAAGAATGTCAGGTATTATCATTTGTGATTCTTCGGTTGCAAGACGTTTGTGTATGTTCTAAAGGATGAAAGGTCCAAGTTGGACGCGAAGACAAGGCAATGCATCTTTATCGGTTATGGTGAAGAGGAATTTGGCTACAGGTTGTATGATCCTATTGAGAAAAAGGTTGTTAGAAGCCGTAATGTGAAGTTCATGGAAGATCAACCCATTGAAGAGATCGATAAGATGAATAAGACTAAACCCGAGGAAGATAGTAGATTGTCTAATATTGATCCATTTTGGACGCCTGTACATGATTTGGATACAGTTGAGAATAACTTTCAAAATGGTGAGCAACATGATTATGTTGGTGATCAAAAACTTGGAGATGATTTAGATTTTCTCATTGATATTGGTGAAAATGAACATGAGATGTCACAAGATGAGAATCTTGGTGATGCTCCTGAACCACCTCAAGTTCAACTTCGAATGTCTAATAGGTAGATGAAACCATCTACCAGGTATCCTTCTGATGACTATGTTGCTATGGCAGACGGAGGAGAACTTAAATATTATCATGAGGCCATGGATAATGAATAAAAGAAGAAGTGGTTGGATGCAATGCAAGAGGAAATGAAGTCCTTGCATAATAATCACACTTTTGATTTGGTCAAATTGCCAAAAGGGAAAAAGTTTTAGAAAACAGGTGGATTTACAGGGTGAAACAAGAAAGTAATTCTACATCTTCAAGGTATAAAGCCAGATTGGTGGTTAAAGGTTTCAGACAAAGAAAGGATATTGATTTTAGTGAGATTTTTTCTCTGGTGAAGATGTCATCCATTAGAATTGTATTGAGTTTGGTTGCTACTCTTGATTTGGAGGTAGAGAAAATGGATGTAAAAACTGATTTCCTTCATGGTGATTTGAAGGAAGAGATTTATATGAAACAACTTGATGGTTTTCTTGTTGAAAGGAAAGAAGACTATGTGTGTAGACTAAGAAAGAGTCTATATGGTTTGAAGTAGGCTCCACGATAATGGTACAAGAAGTTTGAGTCTGTTATGTATGAGCAAGGCTACAAGAAGACTACTTCTGATCATTGTGTCTTCATTAGAAAGTTTGCATATGATGATTTTATCATCCTGTTATTGTATGTTGATGACATGCTTATTATTTGGAAAACTATTTTCATAATTGACAGGTTAAAGAAACAACTAGGCAAGTCATTTGCCATGAAAGACATAAGAGTTTCTAAGCAGATTCTTGGTATAAGAATCATACTAGATATGCAAGAAAAGAAACTTTGGTTGTCACAAGAACACTATATTAAGAGAGTGTTACAGAAGTTCAAGATGAAAAATGCTAAGGCGGTAAGCACTCCTCTTGCTACTCATTTTAAGTTGAGTGCTAAACAGTGTCCTTCAAATGAAGCTGAAAAATTAGATATGCAACAGGTTCCTTATTGGTACAATTAGTAGATTTCTGTCAAATCCAAGTAGAGAGCATTGGAATATTGTGAAATGAATTTTGAGGTATCTTTGTCGTACTACTAGTCTAAGGCTTTATTTTGGAGGTGATAAACCTACTCTTGTGGGATATACTGATTCTGATATGGCTGAAGACATTGATTCCAAAAAGTCCACTTCATGTTACTTGATTAAGTTTGCAGGGGGAGTTGTAGTATGACAATCTAGGTTGCAAAAATGTGTTGCATTGTCCACTACCGAGACATAGTTTATTGCCATTACAAAAGCATGTAAAGAGTTGCTTTGGGTGAAGAAATTCTTGCAGGAGCTTGGTTTTGTCCAAGACAAATACTTGTTATTTTGTGATAGTCAAAGTATCATTCATCTTGAGAAATTCTAGGTCCAAACACATTGATGTGAGGTATCTTTGGATACGTGATGTTTTGGATGCTAGGTTATTGGAATTGACTAAGGTTCATACATATGATAATGGTATTGATATGATGACTAAGGCCTTATCAAGGTGGAAGTTTGAAACTTGTTGTGAGATCGCCGGTTTGGCGATTCTCTCCACATAGTTGTGAGGGGGAAATGTGTTGGGTTTGGGCTCCCTTCCTATATGGAGAAAGACCCAGTTGGGCAAAGCCTACTTGTCCCACTTAATCTAATAGATAGGGGTCAGATGTGGCAAGGGAGTGAAGACAATTTATACAAAAAGAGACAATTGAAAAGTGTGAGAGAAGATAAGAAAACTCAATCCGCAGGAACTCCGAGCAGCCGTGGGAAATTCGCGACTGCGTCTTCGTTCATCGTTGGTTCGGGCTGAAATTTGGACAAAAGGTTCATAGCTTATAATACTTCATTCTGAACGGTTGGATCGGTGAGACGACGTTCGAGGTGGTATAAAACGAGTTGTTACAACAACTGTTTTTCTGTTTTTTTCTGGATTTCTTGTTCTCATTTTCAAGCTTGTTGCTCTGTTGTATGTCGTATTGTTGAGCATGTTTTGTGTTGTATTTTAGAGACACTCTTGTATTCCTATTTTGATTATAGTGGAGCTTGATTGACTGGCTTGTGCATGTGGTTTTTACTTCTCACTTTGGGAAGGTTTTCCACGTTAAAATTTTGGTGTCATTTGTGTGTTATTGCATTATTTGATATTGCTCCTCATAAATTCTAGCAAGTTAGAGAAATTATTATTAGCTGCATATATTTTGTTAGAGTTTACATTGTTATTGTGTTGAATTTCCCATCACTATTCATCTTCACTAAAATGCAAAAGCATAAAATTATTTGTTTGCAAGTTGAATCAAGTCTATCACTATTGTTGCTTATTAGCAACAACATAAATATAGGGAATTATCTCACCAATTATATTATCTCCTTGATCCTTTTGTTATTAGTCTAGTAGTTTGTTTGCCAAGTTATATTTGGAGGGCAATGTAAAGAATGAAAATACTTTGGTGTTATAAAATATGAGTTGAGCTCCTCTCCAGTACGAGGAAAATGAGGAGAAAGATAAATTTATTTATTTTAGATTTTTTATTAAAATATAACTTAAAATCATATTCGTTAAAAATCAAATTTTACTATTTGTTAAAATCTCATCCAGTATGACTCTCCAGAATTAGAAAGGATCTAAATTTAAAATAATGCACTCAGATGACTATAGAAATCTTACTTTTTCTTCATCCCCTACTAAAAACCAATTTACAAACAACCCCTATCAATATTAACTTCCCACTTCAAACATATTTATCTTTGAAATGCATTATTTTACATATTTCATCAATTTGCAACCCCAAAGACCAAAATATCATACAAATATTTTTTTACTTACACAAAATTGACCTTAAAAGACAATTGCTTTGCTCTTGCAGCAACAATGATAATATTTGCCCATTCTCCACTAAACTTATCACATCATTCTCTTGTACATCCATACTAATACTTGCAAGCCAGTTCAAAACTCTAAAATAGTCTACCTTGTGTGGCCTTATCATATCAAGAACTTCATTAATCACACTAAGTTCTTAATAATTTTTACATGCTCAAATTGGATAACTAGATTTCCTATATTTTCTTTAGTTGAGTGTTAGAATTAGGAGGGGTACTCAATAGTTAATCCTCAAAGTGTCTAAACTTTATAAGAAGTTTTCACATCACCTTCTAGTGAAAGATTATACTATCATATTCCTTATTATTTTAACACCCAAAAACACACTTGTTTCTCTAATGCATATGTTAAATTTAGAAGCAAGACAATTTTTTGAATTAAATACCTCATCGTTTGATTATATGTTGATTATTTTATTAGAAATTAATGTATTTACAGACAGTATAAGTGTTTTATATTGCCAGTACATCATTCATCTTTCGTATTAATTATCTTTGACTCTTGAATAAAAACAATACATATTAATGATAAGTTATGTACTAGCAATGTAAAATCACTTATATAGCTGGTGCATAAATTTTATACTCATTTTTTTATTATAGGTTGACAAGTCAAAGAAAATAAAGGTAAATTCAATTGGTTTTTGTGGGGCAAAATCATCCAAACTTACATCCTATTAGATGAGGTTAGCTACATGAATCGAACGAATTTATAATGTTTCAATGATAAATTATATATTTCCATAAAGCATTGATATGCAAGTAAATTCTGTTTCCGTTTTTATCCTTATAAGAATGGGGGAGTATTGTTACACTTCTCAAGATACATGTAACCTGGGTATCAAAATGTCAAAACATTCATTCATTCAATAATAAACATGAGTTAAGGTACAGAAGTTAAGAGAATGTTTCCATCTTTGTCATTAGTTAATATTTTCTTGATTCATGTTAGTAAAATAAATTAAGATAAATGATATATTAGGAAGAAAAAACATAATAAATATTATATAAATCAACACAATTATGATATTTCTTAATGCTTGCATTCTTTTACAATGAGACATATAAATAAGAATATATCTATTACTAGAAATGAAACAATTTAGGAGAATTATACTGTGTTCCTATCCTTACAAAACAAAACATGCCTTAAAAAATCATCCACATTGTACTATGTAATGTAATAATATATAATATGAGTATAACATTTATGTATTGTCAGTGTAAAAATTTATATACAATTAGTACATCATCCACAATTCATTTTTAAATATAAATGGTAAATGATGTAGTGACCATCCTAAACTACTCCATTAAAAGTAAGATCATGAAAATGAATATAACTTCCAAACATGAAAGTACACATGTCAAAATCCCAAAGATATCTTGTCAAGGTGGATACACTTTCTTTATTTTACTTTGCTATCCTAAATTCAGTAAATTACAAAACTTCAAAACTCCTTCAACTTACCTAGATGTGTGATTTAATCCTTTCATCCAAATTTTCACATTTCTAACAAATTTAGGCTATTTTGATCTAAGCTAGAGTTAAGGATCTTATTACACATTTCTAAAATCTAAGGACTATTTTGCACCAGAATCAGTTGAAAAGCCTCTTACACTTTCTAGAATGAATTTAGGGAACGGATCACACATCAACCTAAGTTGAAAAAGTGTTTTTGGACTTTCCTCATAAATAACAAGGTTCCTTCAGCAACCCATCTATTACAATCCCATAGACAACATCTTCATAGAGCAATTTGTGACTAATCTCGGGGCGGAGGACATCTGTTGTCCCAAAAAGTATGGCACTCCATATATCACTTGCTGTGATTGGTTAAAAAATGTATTGAAGTTAAAAGTTTAACGATCAAACATTTTTCTGACCAATCACAGTTGATGGCACATGGAGTAACACATTTTGTAGGACAACAGATGTGCTCCGCTCGGGACATACATAACACTACATCTTCAGGTTTCTAGTACAACAAGGTTGAATTCAATCCACTTGCAGCCCAGTCACATTTGGTTTTCTGAGGGAATAAAGCTACCCACACACATACATCACTATACCTAAACTTCATTATCATAAGTCTAATGTGTACCTGCATTATTCCTTTTAGATGGCAAACTAGAACATCATATCTATCAACTACACAATTCTCTTATTTTGGTAGAGAAACGCGAATTGATTCTCTCATACCAATTCATGATTCTTTTACGAACTGGTTCCTTTAAGGAATGAACCGATTTTTACCTATAGTTTAAGAAAAAAGAAAAGAAGAATGATTGGTAATGTACACTCACTTACATGAATAAGCTACCAATGGTGAAACAAAAGTAGATTCAAACCTACAAGAAACGGTACTAGAAATGACTGTTCAGAGAGCTATAGAAACCCTACTGAATATACCTCCAACGTACTTGTATTTGACAGGTAACGTACCATGTACTACATACTCACACCCATATCAAAGAGAACCACGTATCAGTTGACTATGTTCTCGACAGCTAAACATTAACAATCATATTCTGTTTGAAGCAACAAGACAGTAATTAATCACACAAGCAGATATATCAAACCCCTACACGCAAGAACATAACAATGATCAACAGAGCAAAACAATACAGTTAGGCTTTTGACATTAATTGGGGAACAAAGAGAAAGAATATCATATTTTGTCATTGTTAATCCTTCAAAGATTCCTAAGTGTACATTAAAAGTGTTAGAGCAAAATTAAAGGGGGGAAAAGGACCAAAGAAGAACACAAGGGGCTTCTATAGAGTATAAGCCAATGTAATGAAACTAGGGTGAAAGGTGTAACATGAAATACAAAAGAAATGTCAACACTAACAATACCAATATACAGAATAACTCCAAGGGTTGAAATGATTCCACAAAATTCATGCTTTTCCATCAATGGTATTCCATATTCTTGCCAAATTCTGTAGAATCTCAACCAACACCAACTCCGAAAACTATATCTTGTTTAAGCAAAGAACTTTAGCCCATCAAATTAAAAGGAATTGATAGCTTTTTTTTCAAGCATGAGTCTCATACGGGTCATTGGTCTTCAAAAGTTGCCTTCTTTTGAATACCAAAAACCCAGCCATGCCAATCTGCATTGTAGCTGCAATGCCGATAAACAAAAGCCCGACCGTCTTCCCTGCATTCATCTTGTTATGTGGTGGTGGAGGCGGCGGCAAATGGATCGGGTGGTGGAGGTGGTGGTGATTATGGTGTGGTGGTGAATTTCCCATAGTGAATTCATTGTTCTGCTCTTGCATAGGGGGAGCATGGTTCCTGTTAGGTGCATGTGGTGGCGACTGCAATATGGGTGGGGGAGGAGAGCCAGATGATGGAGGTGGTGGTGGTGGTGGTGGAGGCGGAGGAGGTGGTGGCGGTGGCGGAGGTGGAGGTGGTGGCGGCGGAGGAGGTGGTGAAACAAATGCAAATGCAGGTGAAAATTCAGCACCATTCCAATCTTGTATCTGAGATTGAACAAAAAAAGCATAAAAGCTAATTGAAATACCAAAAATCAGAAAACCCAAAGTTGAATCCATGAAACAACAATCAAAAGAGTTATGATTTTCAACAATGATTCCTCCTATCTTGATTAGGGCTTTGAGTTTCAACTTCCAAGGGTTTTTTCCCCTGCATCTACCCCTCTTATTTCTTGATTCTTCAAATCTCCAACAAAAAATTGAAAGATCCCTTTGAATCAGGACCCTTCCAATTGAAATGGGTTGTGGTCAAAATCTTTCCTTTTATCTTCTTCAACCGTTTCCCCAAATCGATGGTACCTAGGGTTCTTACAATTCAGCCACAAAATATAAAAAAGGTGGTTCCTTTTGGAGAGAAAAAGAGTGGAAAGAATGTGGAGGGAAATGGAATTGGAAAAGAGAAAGGTGGGTTGAAAATTTTGTCTGGGATTCTATCCCACCTTCTCAGAAATGGGAACAAGGGATTGCAGTTGCAGGCTTCAACGGTTGGTCTAATTTAGGATAGTGATGAGTTTGCAACATGGAATCTTAGGACCTGTCATGACACAAAGTCAAGAAGCTTTAGAGAAAGATACATCTAATTGAATCCTCAACATTGAGATAATGATTAAATTGGATATGTTTATTTTAATCAATGATAACAATGTGGTTAAGATCATTATCTTGGAACATGCAATAGTTTCGGTTTAGTTTTTTAATGCTAAACTAATTTGATTATAATTTTCATTTTCAACATATAATTAGTAAGGGTGATTTGGGCATTTCCTGCACAACACTCATATGGCTAGGGGTGTGCGGGACTCAACCTTACCCGCTTACCCGGTTTAGCATAATCATGGTTGAACCCAAATGTGATTGAGTTTCATCACATATAGGGTCGAATTTAGGTTGAAAAATTAGATAATGTCAATATTTAGGGTTGAGTAAGAACGAACTCGAATGCGGTTAGGTTTCATCGATTATAGAGTCGAGTTGAAAAAGTAGATCAGGTCAATATTTAGGATCAGATAAAGAATAAGCATAACTTGGATCGGCCTTTCCCATGTCGTTCATTCGTTATGTTTGTATGTTTGTATTCAATTATATATAGAATAATATCACCTCCTTGACCCAAAATATTATTGCTTCTCTAATTTTTTATAATATATGTATATATAAATGATTAACAACAAGGATCAATGTAGTAAAGTGAGACATAGGTTGGAAATGTATAACTGAGATGTTATAAATATCAAATATGATAATTGTGTTAAGAGGAATATTATATTTTACCACTAAATTCTCCTATAAATCATTCTTCACTTCGTGACATGTATCACTTTCTAGTGGGTTGAAAATTTTTGTAGGAGGGTTTAGTAGAATAATATATCATTTTCCTTATATTAAATATAGTAGTTTGTAGTTGAATATATTCGATTAGGTTAATTTATCAAATCTTATTTTTCAAAAATTATGCGATCAAATAATTGAATCACTTGCAATTAATTTTATAGGTAAAGTATATAATTGTGGTATAATAATTCAAATAAACTTATCATGCTTAGAATCTAATATGCTAGATCATCATAAAATGAAATGTTTGTCAATACGTTCTTATATTTTTTATTAATGATTGCATAAAAGAGTACATATCATAAACTAATGGTTTTTCTTTGGTGTGATGAAATTGAGAAAGAATATATTTTTAGAATGTTGTTATTAAATAGTGAATAGTCATCAGAACACACTTAAGAGACAAAGATTATTACAAAGTATTTTTGGTTCCATATGGAAATGAAAAAATAAACTATTGTGGTTACAAAAATAAGAAGGAAGACACAATTAAACAAATAGCAAAATGGTCATATGGTTTTTTTGGTAAAAAATAACAAGAGCAAAATAAGAAACTATAAATTACTCTATAATTAGATTATATTTTGGCTTCACACTATATATATATATAAGATATAAATAATTTGACTGAACTATATATTGATGTTAAATATATTTCTCATATGATTATTTAGTCTTTATAATGTTTTGATATGATGTTATTTAATTATTATTTGTCTTATTATTGTCCTATCTATTATTTGATAGCATGCTTAAATGTATTTTTCATAATTGGATGATTTAGTGAAATTAGTTTTTCATGTTCCAATCTTACTACATGGAATTCATCATTCTATGTTTTGGTGATTCTACTCATTTTATTCACCTTCAGCCATACTAGCGTGGATAATGATGGCACATGTGTCAGCCATTATAGAGGTCTCTCTAATATCTTTTTGTTACATTCTAATATAAAATAATTCAGAATTTTTTAAAAGATTAAAATTAGGACGAAAACAAAGAAAAATGATATTTTTTCCATTACCCATTAATATCATAACACAGTTATACCAAAAATCATAAAAATTGCTAGAGGTGAGGTTTGATTCTCATAATGTATAAGTTTGTTTACAAGTTAAGTTTTGAAAGAAATGAAACGAAAATAAAATATTTTAGAGATTTCACAAATGTATTTTATGGCAGCACTCCAAAACTCAAATCATAAACAAACTTTAAAGTTCTCTAGTCAATGGAATCTTACTGTATTTAGGCACCCTAAATATACATAATTAAAACTAGCACTTATTTAAAGAGAATAATATTTATATTAACCTTATATTACTAACATAAATATTTTATTCAATAAATGTTTGAATTATAAGTCATACAAATAAAAATTGTGATATTTAAATTAAACACAACAGACCCTGTTAAATTTCTCAAAACAATAAACATGGGTACTTGATGCAAGTAAAATTGGAATATACGAGATTGATTTAGCAAAATCGTCCAACTAGGAGAACAATGTATATTTAAGCCTCGATTGAAGTACCCTATAGAAAGGATCATTATCTTGTATTCTATACAACTTTCCAACGTTATCATTCATTTTTAATTATAGCAAAAGATAAGTTGTCTTCTTTGGTTACTGAAAATATGGCATATATATTATTTGTTTTAATTTTTAGAAATATTTTTATGGAAAATAATTAAATATGATACATGTAATGATTTTAGTGGAAGATGAAATATTTTATCCCCATATACAAATGCATTCTTGAATTTCTTGATAACAATTGTATGCATATGCAATAATGTAGTTACCAAATTTTGAGCTTCTCCATCTTGGTCTTCGGAAGCCCTCTTTAACCTTATCTTTTATTCACAGGAGTTCTCACTAATAACAAGATGCACTAGACTTGCATTCATATTTTAATTAAAGAGCACGAAATAAATGTATATTTCATGATTGAATAAATTTGATTACAAAGAAATTAATGAATCAATTATATAGAAAATACAAGAGATTTAATTCTACATGACTCTTAAGTAACTAATCTAATTTAAACACGTTTTAATAATGGAAGTTGAATTTACAATGATTATTTATTACACAAAATGTAATTGTATTTCAACTAATTACTAGCATAATACAATATATTAACCAATACACCTATGCACCAAGACAGTAGAGAATGCACTAGATAGGATGCATCAGACAACACTCTTGACCGAAGGAAGGATGCACCAGACAATACTCTTGACCGAGAACAGGATACACCAGACAACACTCCTGACCGAGGGAAGGACGCACCAAGCAACATTCCTGACCGAGGGAAAATCACACCATGCATCACCAAACCTGATCAGAGCACACACTATTATGACTGTAGCATCATGCATCAAACTAGGCAACATGATGCATCAAGCACTATGCATCAGTCCGAGACAACCTATGATGCAGCAATCAAAGGCTTGCACCAGAAGGGATAACTTGCAATACAAGTCACCACCCGTTTTTCCTTTTGTTTTCTATTTTCATCATATGCTATATAGTTAATTAGAATTCATCACATGCTATATAATTAGTTAGGGTATAGTTAGGTAGTACCTTCCTATAAATAGGATTAGCTTTATCTTTCCATCATATAACAAAAGTATATCATTCTCTTTATCAATAACTTCACAAGGATCAATTCATTTTATCTTTCTTCATCAATATATCATTTCTTATTCATTGAATCACTTCTTGAGATTCCATAATCTCAATTCTTCTTAGTTCTTTTTCCTTTTACAATATTTCAAAGAAGGAAGAAAGAAACTTTGCTCAGCAATGGATTATCAATCCAAGAACAACAAAAAACAAAAACTCACAATGAATAACCTCGAGATCTTTATTGATGAAAAGAAACCTGATCAAATATCAGTTTACTATGCTATGAAAAGCTTACTTGAAAAACTAACTAAAAAGTAATACTTATACAAGGAAGATTGGAGAAAAAGGCTAACTAACTAACTAACCTAATTAACTAACTAACAATTATAACATATGTTAATTATAGAAGGCTTCAGCCAACTTAGCCATTTGACAGAAACGCATAGGCTAAAACAAACAAATACAAAACATATTAGAATTATGATTGACCAAGGATCAATGTTCGGATGATCATAAAAAGTGATGGCTGGAGGTTTCTCTGCATCTTTAGTTGATGCAGAACTGATGCGAGTAAGGTGAGGTTTGATCAAAGGAAGTTGATGCTTATTAATAAAATCTGAATTGAATGTGTGTTGATGCAATCCTTTGTTTGCTTCTGTTTGAGTTATGAATGAGAGAGCTTGGTGAATTGTTATTTGGTTCATTGCTGGTTGGTGATTGTGTTGAGTGGCATGATGTGCTTGGTGATTTCCTTGAGTGGCAAGTAACATACATAGTTGAGTATTGTGAGAAGAAATCCGCGTTTCATTTGATAGCCCCCCACAAGTTGGGGCACATATGTTGATGAGCCCTAACTTGAGTTGAATTGTTGAGTAATCCTTTGCTCCTAGAGGCTTTGTAAGAGCATCAGCAAGTTGAAGGTGAGAAGGAACGGGGAGGAGCTTGATCTTACCTTGAGTGCATTTTTCTCTAACAATATGGCAATCAAGCTCTATGTGCTTGGTTCTTTCATGAAAAACAGGATTATTGGCAATATAAATGGCAGACTGATTATCACAAAACATAATAGCAGGCAAAGAGAAATTGTATTGTAAATCTTCAAGCAAATAAGTAAGCCAAGTTAATTCACAAGTAGTAATAGCCATAGCACAATATTCTGCCTCATAAGAACTACGGGAAATGGTCTTTTGTTTCTTAGATTTCCAGCATATGAGGGAAGTGCCAAGATAGATGCAAAAACCTGTTGTGGATCTTCTAGTGGTAGGGCAGGCAGCCCAATCACTATCGCTGTAAGCCTTTAATTGAACAATTGATGTGTTTGAGAAGTGTAAGCATATAGCAGGGGTACCCTTAATGTACCTTAGGACCTTTAAGGCAGTGTTATGGTGAGTGATTGTAGGATTGGCCATGAATTGTGCTAACTGTTGGACAGCAAAGCATAAGTCAGGTCGTGTGTTTGTTAAGTAAATGAGACGTCCTACCAATCTTCTATAAGAGGGAGGATCATGGAATGGAGCATTGGAATCTTGAAACAAATGGGTTCCATATGCCATAGGGGTGTTAGATGGTTTGCAGCCTAGCAAACCTATATCAGAAAGAATCTCAAGGGCATATTTCCTTTGATTCATAGAGATTCCTGTTTTGTTTCGGGCAATTTCAAAGCCTAGAAAGAATTTCAAAGTGCCT
>NC_032017.1:15965764-15996615 GCF_001865875.1 Lupinus angustifolius | reverse complement strand
ATTGTCTGCTTGCTTGCTTTAGTCCATATAGGGACTTTTCAAGCTTGCAGACTTGGTTTTGTCCAGAAGAGGGTAGGCCAGGAGGAAGGGTCATGTAAACTATTTCGTTAAGGTCTCCATGTAGGAAAGCATTATTGATTTCAAGTTGTGCTAGAGGCCAATTATGGATAGATGCTAAAGCTAGAAGGAGCCTAACAGTGGTTATCTTGGCAACAGGAGAAAAGGTGTCAATGTAATCTATGCCCTCAGTTTGGGTGTATCCCTTGGCTACCAATCTGGCCTTGTATCTCTCAATGGATCCATCAGCTTTGTACTTAATCTTGAAAACCCACTTGCAACCAATAAGGTTCTTATCCATGGGTAAATCAGTTATGATCCAAGTATTATTGTTTTGTAGAGCTTGTAATTCTCTATGTATGGCTTCCTGCCAATGAGGAATCTTAATAGCTTGTAAATATGTTCTAGGTTCTGTTTCAGAAGATATTGAGAGGATTCTATGCAGGTATGGTTTGGATAGCTTATCATAGGACATGTAGGAAGATAGATGATACTTAGATGTGGAAGACAGGGTAGTGTTGTTAAGTAAGGCACAATGGTAGTCTTCTAAGTATGTGGGAGGTTTAGAGAGTCTGTTACTTCTTCTCATAGGAGGTGAAGAAGTATGAGTTGCAGGGCATGGAGGACATAATGGATCTGCATCAGGGGGTGGCACAACTGATGGTAAAATGTCTTCATAGAAGGCATTAGAGGTAGGCTCAGGTAGAGGGGATTGATTAGGGGAGGCATTGGTGGAGTTGGTATAGATGACTATGGAAAGATTGTCTCATAGAAGACAACATTTCTTGTTACTTCTAAAGCTCTGGTTGAGAGGTTCATGATTATGTAGCCTTTGACACCTTGTTTGTATCCTAAAAAGATGCATCTAGTAGCTCTAGGGTCGAATTTGGTTCTAGAGTGTTTATGAGTGCAAGAACCAAAGGTTCTTAAGTGTTGTAGGTCAGGCAATTTGTCATATAGCACTTCATGAGGAGTCTGCTGTTGAAGAGTGGGAGTAGGTAACAGATTAATGAGGTGAGTAGCATGTTTATTGGCATAAGACCAGAAAATTTTGGGCAGGTTACTTTGGATCAGGAGAGCCCTAGCTACATTCAACAAATGTTGGTGTTTCCTCTCAACAACTCCATTTTGTTGAGGGGTATATATGCATGATGTTTGGTGATGGATTCCTTTTGTGGTATAGAAGTTTTTCATAGAGAACTCAGGACCATTATCACTTCTAATGGTTTTGGTTTTGGCAGAAAATTGAGTTTCTATCATGTTAATAAAACTCTGTAAGAGGGATTGAGTTTCTGCCTTGCTCTGCATTAGATAGATCCATGTAAACCTAGAGTGATCATCAACTATAGTCAGGAAGTATTTATGGCCATGTACATATGGGGTAGAGAAAGGCCCCCATATGTCAACATGGATCAAATCAAAGCAATGTAAAGATTGACTACTACTTATGGGGAAGGGGAGCCTTTTTTGTTTGGCCAAGTGACATATTTCACAAAGATGAATTTTATTGGCAGTAATAAAGGGAAATTTAGTCTTAACAAGGTCCATAAAATTGTGAGAAATGTGTCCTAATCTAAAATGCCATAAGCTAGAAGTAGGAAAACATGGTTGATAGTAATGTTCACATGATGTTGTGTAGTTGCAGAATTAAACATATACAGGCCATTTGAAGCTTTAGCTATACCAATCTTCTTCAAATACTTCTTCTCCTGGATGAGACAATGGTTAGAATCAAAGCATAAAGTATATGGCAAATCACAGGTAAGTCTTGATATTGATAACAGGTTATATGAGAAATCAGGTAGATACAGGACATTGTATAGAATTAAGTTGGGAAGTAGGGAAATAGTTCCTTAAATTTGTGAGATTACCTCATTTCTATTAGGCAGTTTTACCTTAATTGGTCTTATTCTATTATAGGTTTCATAATTGGACAATTTGGAATTGATGTGATTTGTTGCTCCACTATCCAATATCCAAGAAGTTATTGATTGATCAAGATGAGGGGTACCTGTATTGTCTATATCTGCTGGCATAGAGGTGGCATATAAAATGTTGGAGTGTTCTCCATCAGTTCTTTGTGTGTTCTGAGTTTGCAGCATACTCATCAGTCCCTGGTATTGCTCCTTATTGAGACCAAAGACCTTTTCATCTGTTTGGTCAGCTTCCAGCATATCATGCTTCTCAGGTCCATTTAAGGTTGAGGATTGAGTGGAGTTTACTTGTTCTCCTCTACTGAGGGGAAAGTTGGCAGGGTAACCATGTAGTTTATAGCAAGTTTCTATGGTGTGTCCATTTTTCTTGCAATAGGTACAAAACTTAGGGGGAGTTTGAGTTTTTGTCCAAGATCCTCTGCCATATCCAGAGGGAGTCCCCCTTCCAGAGGTACTATTGAGACCTCTATTTCCAGTGTAGGTTCTTCCTGAATATCCTCCTCTCCTTCCATTGCTAGATATGATCATAGCCTTTGCATCTAGTTCATGTCCATACATCTGCATCTCCTGTTGAACAACAAGGGAGAATACTTTTCTCATTGAAGGAAGGGGATCCATGAGCATAATTTGGGACTTAACCCCACTATATGCATCATTGAGCCCCTTTAGGAATCTAATGATTTTGTCATCTTCTCTATGCTTCTTGATGTCACGTAGAGCATCACAAATGCATCTTGGTTCAGGCATGAAAGTATCCAACTCATCCCACATAATTTTGGTTTTAGTGAAATACTTTGAGACACTTAGATCACCCTGTTTAGTATTCCCTATAGTATCTTGCAACTCTGCTATCTTGAAGAGATTACCTTGGGATAATATCTCATTGAGGTCTTCCCAAACTTCATATGCTTTGTCTATCCAAAGAATGCTATGAGCTATGGATGGTACAACTGATCTAATGATCCATGAAGTGACCATGTCGTTGGCCCTTGCCCATGCCTTATATGAAGAGTCTGTCTTGCTAGGCATTCTGATTGATCCATCCACGAATTCCCATTTTTTGCTTTGATATGAGACTCATTTGCATATACCTTCTCCACTGGTGGTAATTGTCACCATTCAACAATGGTGATACAAGGGGAGTGGCAGGACTTTCTGAGGGATGTATGTAGTATGGATCTTGAGAGAGGTCAGAAGAATTTTGAGCAAGAGTAGGCAGAGCAGTAGATGAATCCATGATGGACATTTGTTGAATGTAACAGAGCTCTCTTAAAAGAGCCCTGATACCATCAAAGAAGGAAGAAAGAAACCTTGCTCAGCAATGGATTATCAATCCAAGAACAGCAAGAAACAGAAATTCACAATGAATAACCTCGAGATCTTTATTGATGAAAAGAAACCTGATCAAAGATCAGTTTACAATGCTATGAAAAGCTTACTTGAAAAACTAACTAAAGAGTAATACTTATACAAGGAAGATTGGAAAAAAAGGCTAACTAACTAACTAACTAACAATTATAACATATGTTAATTATAGAAGGCTTCAGCCAACTTAGCCATTTGACAGAAAAGCATAGCTTAAAACAAACAAATACAAAACATATTACAATTATGATTGACCAAGGATCAATGTTATGATGATCATAAAAAGTGATGGCTGGAGGTTTCTCTGCATCTTTGGTTGATGCAGAACTGATGCGAGTAAGGTGAGGTTTGATCAAAGGAAGTTGATGCTTATTAATGAAATCTGAATTGAATGTGTGTTGATGCAATCCTTTGTTTGCTTCTGTTTGAGTTATGAATAAGAGAGCTTAGTGAATTTTTATTTGGTTCATTGATGGTTGGTGATTGTGTTGAGTGGCATGATGTGCTTGGTGATTTCCTTGAGTGGCAAGTAACATACATAGTTGAGTATTGTGAGAAGAAATATGTGTTTCATCAATATATCATTTCTTATTCATTGAATCACTTCTTGAGATTCATAATCTTAATTCTTCTTAGTTCTTTTTCCTTTTACAATATTAACTCATAATACCAAAATATATTTCAAGAATACTTCATATATTAGTCGATTTGAGATTATTCTATAAAGGAAATTTGGGTAAATTTTTGCCATGCTTAATCATAAAAATTATGAAATTGGTAGTTTAAGAGTTAAATCTAGTCACAAAACAAAAGTAACTATTTAGAATCAAGCATGCTCCATGCACACCAAGGACCAAGCACGCGACATGAAAAGATCTAATGTACTTGCATGCATCAAATGGGGATGCATACTCCTATTATAATATCGTTATTTTTATGTTATTGTTAACTCTATTAATAGTGAAAAAAGTGAAGATGAGAAGATGATTACCATCCACAAAAAATAACAATGTGAGCTCCACAAGATTGTAATGTTTTTGAGAATTAATTCTCCATTTTCAATGGGTTGTAAAGCCTTAAAACTTTAAGCTTAAACCTAAGAAATCGAAAATAAAGTAAGAAGGAAAGTGAGGGTTCCAAAATCATGTTTTTTGCACTTTTAGAATGGTAGAAATTCATGCATTTTTGCTCAAGAAGAGAATTCTTGCTTAGTGATAATGCCCAACCAAAAATTGTACAATCTAGTCTCATTCTCTCTTAGAGAGCTATGTCTGCTTAGTGTGAGCTATTTTGCATATTCACTTATGTGACTGTTCATATTAAAGTTTCACATGTTAGCAACATAATATCCAACAATCATCTTAATCCAACGGTGAATTAATACGGTGTTGAAATTTTGATTGCACAATATTATTTAGTATTATTTTTAATCAAAATTAATACTAAGATATATAGTCTCTTTTCTTGGTTCTATATTTTTTATTATGTGCTTTAAATGTAACCATGATATAGAATACAAGATGGTAGTTCTTATGGACTAAATACTTTACAAAGTTAGGGGTGAGTTCCTTTCTGGTACTGGAGGGTCCAGTACTAAAATGTGAGACTCAAATTTTACTTCATCATTTATAATAATTTTTATCTAAAAATATTTTAAAAACTAGATCATTCAAATCTTTTTAAATTACATCTCCCAATTTTATGTAGTATTGAATCTTCTATTAAGATTGTCAATTGGAAGTGAGGACTTGTTTTCTTTGAAGGCAACATCTCCTTCCTTTATCTTTCCTGTGGTGTGAAAAGGCACTTCCATCTGGAATATTATGGAAGGTTGGTAAATGAATGAATTTGAATTTGGATTCTAATATATAGGTGAAAGTAATCCATAAATTCATATAATTATATTAAAATATATTTTGAATTATTTAATCTGTTCATGAATGTATTGAAATTTATCCATATATCTATTTTAATGGATTTGATGCATGAATATTCAATCTATTTAATTTTTTAATTAAAACTAAACGTACTTTATAAAAACATCCTTTTAAAAATTATAATTTAAATAAAGCATTGTTAAAAAAACACTTTTAAAAAATCATTATTTAAAAAACAGGTTTTTAAAAGCAGTCTTTAAAAAGAGGGTTTTTAGAAAATCACGGTCCCAAAAAGTTTTTTTTTAAAAAAGATGTACTATTCAAAAAACAGTTTTTTTAAATCACTTTTTAAAAGAAACCTGTTTCTTAAAAAAAACGTTTTTACACAAAAGCATTTTCTAAAAATAGTTTTTTTTATTCTTAAGAAACAGTTTTTAAAAAATCATTTTTGGAACTCGTTTTGCAACATTTTATAAGAATGTAACGTTTAAGGTTGTCCTTGTAAATTTTTAATGAATATTTAGATATGTCATGTATTTAAGATTTTTTTTATTATCAACCAGACAATCACAGCTCATCCACATGTCGTGCCATTCATCTCACCATTATATGAGTTGAAAAAAGTGAATGTTAAGATAGTAAATGAAATTAAAAAGTAATAAACATCATTTGTTAATGTTTGTTTTTTTATAGATTATATATCCATGCAAATATATTTATTTATGAATATTCATTTGATACAAAAGATGAATTTAATTTTCCTAGATTTGAATGAATAGGTTGTGGATAATTTTGTCCCATGCTATCACATTTTTTTACTTGAAGTATTGAAGTACAGAACATTACTTCCCTCCAAGATGAATGAATGGGTTGTCTTAAAGGGACCTGTCTTGTGGTGATATATTTTGGAATGGTGATTTTCTTCTTTGCTTTAATTTGGGTATACACCCTTTGTTCTTCTTTTTTCCTCTTTTCATGTTTCCTTTGTAGAGTGGGGGAGGATTATGAAATGTTTAGGAAGCTGGATAATTTATTATTTCAAGCCCAAACCGAGCTTATAATCACAAATACACTAAATGTGTGTGCTAGCACTTCGGTACAATTTAATTGCTTGGTTTCACCACTAATTCATATACATGATCCAACGATGGATTTATTGTATATTAATATACATTATAACATTCCATATCATGATCCTCTCTCCGGTAGAGAGATTATTTTTTTCTTTTCTTTTTAATGATAAAAATATTATTTTATTATACATGTAAAAGAATATAAGTGCTACATCATGTTGATTTTTCTTTTACTTTTTACTATTTGGCTCTCAATGTTGTTAAAACAGTACCGGTTATCAAACCGGTCAGAGTACTGTTATAGTCGTACAATGGTTCAACTGGTAGTTTAGTAATTAAATCGCATGTCGATTAAACCGGACATACATATTTTATATATATATATATATAAACTTATAACAAAAAAAATTCAAATAAGTAGATACTCAAATTTATAATCCATATTCATAATCTATCCAAAATTCACATAAACAAACAACTTTAAATCTTTAACAAATTCAAAGTCTAAATTACAAAACATATATCAATCCAAAAGTATCACTTAACAACCGCAAAATATAAATAAATGACACAAGTTCACAACTCACTCTATAAAACAAATAAATTTGGAGTTTTAACATTTAACACCAATGAGTAAAAGTTGTCTCATATTGAGATTGTATTTTTGCACCAAATCCTATCTTTAAACAGTACTCCAAGTTTACACAAATGTCGCTGAGATTATACACGAATGTTAGGAACCAAAAGATGTAATCTAAGTATGTCTTGGAAGCATGTGTCTGGAAGGGTTGGAAAGATTGGTTACATTGTAATGGGATTTTAAGTTTTTAAGTTCTTTTTTCAAAAACAAATATGTGTATAAATTGGCCAGTTTAGTCAAATACCGGTCAGTTCACCGGTTCTTGACCGGTTTTGACTGGTTTTGACCGGTTCTTGACCGGTTTTGACTGGTTTTGACCGGTTCTTGACCGGTTTTGACCAGTTTTGATACTTGGCCGGTTCAACATCTGTATCGTACTGGATAGAAGTCCGATTCACCCGTTTTCTAGTTGAACCAGTTGGTACGGTACGATTTTTACATCGTTGATTCAAACTTTTATATTGCCATAAGATTTGACACGTCATGAATGAATTAAATATTGAGGATGATTAAGCATTTTACACGGTTGATGGACTCACAATATTAAGACAAAGGACTTGTAAAGTTTTACTTTTTGTGAAAGTATGTTTTACGAAGTTATAAATAAGCAAAGTTTTAATATTTTACTCTAGATATCAATGTATAAATTCATTGGAATTTAAAGTGTACTCCTAAGATATTGTCAGACACATTTTTTACATTGTTGAAACGTATTCTTGAAGGAAAAAATAGGTATGTGATAGTTGTGATATTTATGTATCTCTATAGCTGTTTGTATATACATGCAGCTATGCCATGTTATCTTTACTATAGTTGTACTACTTATATGTTGATATACCTATTTATATATATGAAGTGTCATATTATCTGTATCTTATTTATGATATTTATATACTTGCACATGTTCTATTATATAAATCACACCTTTTATATGGACTAGGGTGACTTACTCACACTAATTGTGTTGGTGTAGTAGAAACAATTGTTACGTAGTGTTGACTACAATAATTTGTTAACGGGTTCGGCCAATTGTGCCTACATCTCTAGGAGCATTGAGCGGCTACCAAGATATTATTAGAAAATAATGATTACAAACCCTAACACACTCATGGGCTCACCTGCCCATGAAATGTTTCTATCTGTTGCACATTATAATAAGGAACTTGAGTCCAATATATAACATTAATTACTCTACTCTATTATAGTACTAGACAATATAAGACTAGCACAATAACATATTTCAACTATCACAAACAAATGGTGTGAAATTGTGTTTGTCCCTTTTTTTGGGTTGTATATTGGAGGACGCAAATAGTGATTATGTTAGATTATGGACACTATTAGTTTGGAACTTTGGATTGAATGTCATTTAGGATAAGATTTGGTAAATAGTGCCTTTGGTAGATGATCCTAGTATCAAATAACTTCCTTTCTTTAAGATTTTAAAACATTCTTGTGCATCAACTTCAGTATCTCATGAGATTTTAATATTTCTTATTTATTTTATTAGTTGTACTATTATTATTAAGTAGACTATAAAAATAATTCATGGATAAGAAAAAGTAGCATTAGAATTGTCTCAAACTTCATCTTACACAGAATTGATAAAAACTTATCTACTTTAGCTCAATGGTTATCTTGTAATTTACTTCATTGATAGAAAAAATTTCTATAATGTTTATTAATATCATACTATGTTTGATAAGATTGAAGAATTTTAATTATTAATTTTTTTAAAAATGTAGCTCTCTAATAAAGCATAAAATATTAGAAATAAAGCATAAAATATTAGACATGAATTTACAAAAGCATTTAACAAATTGTCAAAATACATTAATAATTCTAATTTAAAGTTCTAAGAAAGTATTAGGTCGATTTTTGTCAATAAATATCATTTATGATAAAATATGATGATACTATCCAGTCCATGTTGCCGACTCCACCCGATGAGACTAAGACTTGATTATTATTGTAAAAAAAAGTAAGATGTTTCCAGAAATAGAAATTACATAAACTAAAATTTTAAAAATTAAAAATATAAAATTATTATATTAGGAATAAGTTGGGATATAAATTATTAGTAAGGTTAAAATATAGATAAACTAATCTTTAAATTGGTGGTGAATTATATAATAAATAATAAAAATATAATATAATTTTAAAATATACCTTATTAATAAAAATAAAATAAGGATACATATGGATAGATCATAGATGTAGTTTTTAGTAGCATCAGTAATTTGGGTTGTCCTATCCATGTATAGATAAAGTCATCCAAATTAAGACTTACATGAGGATGCTCATTTATAAAAAGGACATAAAATATCATACATTATCCATCCTAAAAATGAACGGACCAGATTTGCGGGTAGCCCACATAAAAAAAAAGTAATATAAAATTTAACAAAATTATAAAATAATTTTATTTCATTACCACTTTTTTAATATTGCATTAAAATTAAAAAAAAGAATATAACAATTCATAAGTCCACACTACTTAAAATTATATATCTTTTAAGTCCATTAACAAACCAAAACCTAACCCTCAATAATTATGATTGTAAGTTCATAAAAACCCTAAAATCATCACAATTGACATTGTATATATTAATTTTTTGCTTCACATTTATTAAAATTAATCTCCCAAATTGATTCATTCAAGTATGTATTAAAATGAGATTTTCCAACCTGAATTGAATTGTAAGATGTTGATTATGTTTTCTCAATTCTTATAAAATTTGATAATAAACATATTAGAAATAGAAAACAATTATATTATCAATGAACAAACATATTTTTTTTGTTGGAACCTGACATAGTGGGAGTTTGGGTTATTGTTAAGATAAGAAATAGACTAGACCATCTATCAAAGGTTTAGTACCTAGTCTATGGCAGACCAGACCAGATTAGACCTTTTTAATAAACAGACTAGGCTCATGCTTTTCATAAAGCTTATTTAACCTAAATTGATCATACACATGCTTCTTAAAAACCCTATTAAACCTAACATGACGATCTATATAATTTTATGATATATTTATTAATTATATTATATAATATACGCATAAAATAAATACAACTTATATAAATCCTATAGGCAATTTGATATTGGAAATTTAGGATGTTAAATTTGTCAAGGTTGGTATATAGTCTATCTAAAGACGGGTCTATTAGCCTATTTGACTTATTTAAATATTTTAGATATAATAAAATTTTAAATAGGGTAACATATTAGACCAAACTTTTAATTCTTGTAATTGTTATGCTTTACAATAAGCAAAACATGCATTTGGGTGGACAATTTTAAACTAATGACAAATGTTTCATGCCTAGTCTATTCAATAATTAATTGCAAATGGTAGTTTTGAACAAACTAAGAACATGAGAATGGATGGGGTACACGTCAGCCAGTTTGATTTGGCGGTTAATTTTGTTACCTGATTTTTGGGCCGGTTCGGGTCAGATGCTTAACAAACCCATCCACTAGAACTAGAACTTAGAACATGTCTCCAATGGAAGTTCAATCGTAGCAAAATCCTTAATTTTACCACGGAATTCATTCAGGTATTTAAATTCATCGACTTTTGGTTGAATTGTTTCTCTGCACATTCTATTTTTAAGTCATACATTATCTTTTCGCTACGTAGGATTTGTCATGATTTGAATACTTTATTATATTAATCACTATCAATTTTTCTAGAGCTGTTTATATACATACCTATGTACATCCCTTTTGATTTATTATTGGCTTAGAAATAACTTTTTTTGCTTACAAGGATAAGCTGCTTACCCATGTTTTAAATTTCGGTTGTTGTAATTATTATTGCGGTTATTGTGGACGCTGCGATGCTGAGCCATTGGAGTGTAAATTATTTTGAAAGTAAAAAAATATTTTTGATATGGATGCAGCCTAAATGCGGTGCTTTGAGTTGTGGCCCTTTGCCTCGCATCATTATGATTCGGTAAAATGCGATTGTAGCGGTCACTGTAACCACAATATTATCGTCGCATCACGTGATGCGGTCCGCGATTTGAGCCCACTAAATGGAAAGCTTGTGTACTGGGCCGCCAACAACGCTTTATACTCGGGGTGAGGTTGGGAATCATACTATTGATAAGGCATATTTTATACTGAAACCAATATAGTTGATAATTGGGGAAACCAATTCAGTGGCTTGAATTTTAAGTAGTTGACGATGTATGTTATTTAAGAAAGAGCTTCTTTAACCAGTTTTGCTGCTTTTGTCTAGTTTCTTGTAATATAAATAAATAACATAAACCGGAATTTAAATTATCCGATTATGTTTGAGGTAAGTTATAACAATATAACCCCACAAAGTGAAAGTTCAGTCAGGTAAGCCACTGATCCAATTAACCTGTTACTCTGCAGGAACTGCAAATTAGAACCACTTTCCATATCCAACTAACTAATTCTGTGTTTCAAATTGCGACTTACAGTTATTGTGACTACGGCCTTGGAGGCATGAAATTTTTGAATCTAGTGCGATTTAATGTGGTTGTGTTGCATCCCAATATGGTCAAATCATTGTGATTCAGTTCATTGCAATGTGGTTTGGTTGTGGAGGTCACCACAATATATGTGGCCGATGCTGTCTGCAATTTGATACACTGAACTAACCTAACCTAACAATAGACAAACAAAAGTTGTTTCATTGAGTATATGATGAAACATAAATCAAGTTAAGGGTGAAAGTTTAACTTCTTCACTAATATTAGAACATAGTTTTATGTTTTTGTTTACATCTGTGTTCTCTATAGCTTCTCAACTGTCATTGCAAGTAGAGCAGCACCATTGTTCTAATGTTTTCTGACTTTTCTCATATGTAGTACAGTGGAACTTGTTGATCATGTAATTGAATAAACTTCACTTTCCAATTTTCATGTTTATAGATCAATGTGACATGTCTCATGTTGATGACAGAGGTTACTTTGCACAACTCTCTGATTTGAATCAGTTAAATGCAAGAACTTTGATTACGCTATTCAGGTACTTTTACTATTTACTTGTAGACACACTTTTAAACTATTGCATTAGATAGACTTGCAGCTGTTTTCCTTTGAAATGAATATTTTGGATGAAATGAAGTGCATTGAAGCAATTGTTTACTTTTGTTCTATGCTGTTATGTGCATGCAGCCATTTATTTGATTCCAAGATATAGTTCTTTAATTGTTTTGACCCTTACATGTACTAAGTTTTGTGCCATTTCTTCTGAATAGCAAGATAGGGAAAAAATTGCCATGGTGTCTGTTTTCTGGTTAAGGTGAATATGCCATTTAGAGCTTGATATTGTTAACATTGTAGCAAAAAAATGTCATGGTCCCTATTCCTGTTTATACGAAAACTGTCTTTTTTTCTGTTTCTGTTTATTTAAATACAGGTAATGAATTTGAAACCATTATGAACTTTATCTTATGGTGATTCTTAGCTACCATAAATCAATTTTGGAAAATCATACTTTTTTTTGCTAGAAATTTTATGACTTCCCCATCAACCTACCAGTCTTCTTGTTATGTTAAATGCACATTTTTTATTATTAATTATTTAATAATTTCATTATGATTTCATTAGTGGTATTAGGCCTCACTGGATCCCTAGATAGACATAAAGGTTAGGGGTTCAATTCCTGTGAGTGACACTTGTTGGAAGAGACAGCCACGCACCCCGAAAGAGATTAATTTTTTACTCAGAAGATGAGGAAATACCATTGATTATACAAAAAAATACTAATTGGAAAGTACTTAATCTTTAAGTAAAGGGTGTGTTTACAAACTTTCAAAAGCCAGAAAACTAATCACAATAGGGCCTGAATTTAAGTTCTTATTTGTTTGGTGATAACAAACATTGAAAACAAGTATAAATGTGATCAGTTTTAAACCAGTTCTTGCCAAGCACTCCATAACGTTAAAAGTTTGAAGCAATTTTCACATCCAAATACTATTGATTTCAATCAATAGTGCTCTATTTCATGTCCTATGTAATATATAAAAAGCAAAGCATTTCTCACCAGTGATTTTGACCAAACACTGATTTGCTTATTTATGACAGTGATTCTTACAAAAGAGATATCTCAATAGCAGAAATTTCACACTAAGAATAAATATAGCTATGGGTATAACCAGGAGTTACTTTTCTTTCATAGCTGGAACAGTTTGTGGGGTTTACTTGGCTCAGAATTATGATGTTCCTAACATTAGGAAGCTAGCTGATAGTGCCTTGCTTACAGCAAAGGCGTTCGAGGAAAAATATCGCAAATACAAGAAGATTGGTGATGATTAGTGCTAAATCACACACCATTGGAAACAGGTTCTTGTTTTGTGTTTTTCCATCTGAGTTATATAGGATGAAAAAATATATTTTTTGGGTACATGGAGATTGTGAAAACACGTTATCAGAAGATTGTTATGAAAGCATTCTTGACATTTATATGCTTATTGTTTTGTCCCTTTTTCTAGGGAATCATAACCTTTCTTTCTGCTGTGAAATTCTAATCATACTTTTAAGTCTTATTTGTTGGATAGGTTAAGAGAGAGAAAATAAGATAGTTGTGTTGAATTGTTACAATCTAGTGTTTTATATGCCTGTCGGATACGATAACACTATCTTGTTGGCATGGTTTATCGTGTTCATGTAGTTGTAGTGTATTTTCTATCCTATTTTGAGAGATGAGTTAAAAACTTAAAATGAACATTATAAGATAATGACGTTTTTCTCTTCGTACCCTCACATGAGCGGGTGAAGATCTTCTCCAGTATTTGATAGGACACTGCAACAAAAGTAAAAGAAAACACTCCAAATCAATTGGGAAAGGTAGAAGTCGTGACCGGATTTTCGGTTGGAAGACTGGCTCTACGACTAAAACATAACATTGTGACGCTTTAATCATTTAGATGTAAATGTAATGACATTTTTACCTTTATAAGGAAGTGTAAAAGTAACAACTCCCCTCTCCGTTACCAGATAGGAGTCCTTCTCCATGAGCACCATTGTCACCACCACAGCCACACTACATCAACTGCTACCACTGCATAAATGTTATGATGTGCATCAAACATTGGACATGATAGAAACTTATTCAGCTCATATCCTATATTGTTCTCTAGCATATAATGTTATTATCATATCAGTCTTTATCTTATCATGTCCACTAAACAGTGCTTAAAACACTAAAGAAGTGTTGTGCACTAACTTTGGTTAAACTTGGATGATAAGTTAGGTTCAGACTAGAAATCTGGTTCATAATCTTCAGAACTGTGTATTTCATATTCATTTGCATTTGCATTTATGTTAATGATAACAAACATTTTACTAATATTTTCCATCATAATTGTAATATCTGATGGTATTGATGATACTTTTGTTGTGGTTTGTTCTCTTACATCATGTTGTTAATGGAATTGTTTTTTTCCATATTATAATCTACATATTAAAATCTCACTGTTTATAATTATAATCTAATTACACAGTTTTAACTTTGTAAAATGAACAAGGTGTCTGGCTGGGCTCCCCTTTCGTTTATAATGTGATATACATTTTTCTTTTCATTTATCTTTACATTCTCTCTTTATTTTTTTCCTAATTTGTCTCATTCCGCCGCTAAATATAACTAAATGAAATAATTTAACCTTTTCTATAACATTATTTCTAAAAAGCAAAAAAAAAAAGAATATCATCAAAATTTTAATGACTGAATGTAAAATTTATCTCATGTAAGATAAACTCTAAAGTCTAAACTGTGTTTCTAATGTTTATTTAAGATAATTGAACGTTTCTATTAAACTGGACTGGACCATATTACTTATTGGACTCTAATGGAGTCCATGCTGATACCATTGTAATATTTTTATACACTACAATATTTCTGAAAAACAAAAAAAGTTGCAAATACATGGGAATATATACTTTTAATTATAGTTAGTAAAATAAGAGGATTCTTGAACTAAGAAACATATTTTAGAAGGTAAAGAGGGTATCATGGTCAAATTTAGTGTTCAAATTGAAAAAGGTTAAATATGGTTTTGGTACTTTCAAATGTATCCAATTTTAATTTTAGTATCTGTGAATTAATTAATAATTTATTACTTTCAAACCCGAATTGAATGTCAAACCGGAGGATGACTTATATTAGGTTCAACCGCTTTAAACGGTTAAACCGTTTAGTTTGACTCAGTGATTTTATGTATAATTAATTATTTTTTCTATAAATATAAAATTATATGTAAATGTAAGTATAATTATATTGAAGTAACATATATTTATCTTTGTTTGGACCGAAGTAAAACAAAATATTAGAGGAATGTTCCATTTTTTAAGCTCATATCCTATATTGTTCTCTAGCATATAATGTTATTATCATATCAGTCTTTATCTTATCATGTCCACTAAACAGTGCTTAAAACACTAAAGAAGTGTTGTGCACTAACTTTGGTTAAACTTGGATGATAAGTTAGGTTCAGACTAGAAATCTGGTTCATAATCTTCAGAACTGTGTATTTCATATTCATTTGCATTTGCATTTATGTTAATGATAACAAACATTTTACTAATATTTTCCATCATAATTGTAATATCTGATGGTATTGATGATACTTTTGTTGTGGTTTGTTCTCTTACATCATGTTGTTAATGGAATTGTTTTTTTCCATATTATAATCTACATATTAAAATCTCACTGTTTATAATTATAATCTAATTACACAGTTTTAACTTTGTAAAATGAACAAGGTGTCTGGCTGGGCTCCCCTTTCGTTTATAATGTGATATACATTTTTCTTTTCATTTATCTTTACATTCTCTCTTTATTTTTTTCCTAATTTGTCTCATTCCGCCGCTAAATATAACTAAATGAAATAATTTAACCTTTTCTATAACATTATTTCTAAAAAGCAAAAAAAAAAAGAATATCATCAAAATTTTAATGACTGAATGTAAAATTTATCTCATGTAAGATAAACTCTAAAGTCTAAACTGTGTTTCTAATGTTTATTTAAGATAATTGAACGTTTCTATTAAACTGGACTGGACCATATTACTTATTGGACTCTAATGGAGTCCATGCTGATACCATTGTAATATTTTTATACACTACAATATTTCTGAAAAACAAAAAAAGTTGCAAATACATGGGAATATATACTTTTAATTATAGTTAGTAAAATAAGAGGATTCTTGAACTAAGAAACATATTTTAGAAGGTAAAGAGGGTATCATGGTCAAATTTAGTGTTCAAATTGAAAAAGGTTAAATATGGTTTTGGTACTTTCAAATGTATCCAATTTTAATTTTAGTATCTGTGAATTAATTAATAATTTATTACTTTCAAACCCGAATTGAATGTCAAACCGGAGGATGACTTATATTAGGTTCAACCGCTTTAAACGGTTAAACCGTTTAGTTTGACTCAGTGATTTTATGTATAATTAATTATTTTTTCTATAAATATAAAATTATATGTAAATGTAAGTATAATTATATTGAAGTAACATATATTTATCTTTGTTTGGACCGAAGTAAAACAAAATATTAGAGGAATGTTCCATTTTTTAAAATTTTAAGTCAATCGTCCGGTTTACTTCCTGAGTTAATCCGGTTTAACTGGGTTTAGCATGGTCTCGGCCGTAATTTTTCCGGTTCAAAGTGGTCTAACCCTCATTCGATTAAGACTGCAAACTAGAGCCGTTTTCATTCCGATCAACGGTTAGACTGGTCGCACCGTCCGATTCGATTCTCACAACACTGCCATAGATTTTTTAGTATAATGGGATAGGTGTATGCATGGTTTTGTATGGAAGAAGACATTAATTTTTTTCAGGCTAAAATGTTACGAGTTCCACTTTTTTTCTAATTAAAATATACATGTTAGGTCTCATGTTCATAACTTGTTATGAGTATTTATCCTTATGGAAATTTTTTATATTTATTATCTAGTATCACTTACTTTGCCACTAATGAGAAGTAATTATCTCATTAAAAAAATAAATTAACTTTTATTAAAATAAGTTATTAGAATTTGAATGAAATATTTGTTTTTATTGGCAGCAAAGAGTTGGCATAGAATAATGGGTACAACAGATCTCTGTACAATTCTAAAGGACATGTGTGTTTGTCTATGAGAGCTAACTTGGGTTGGGACATCTCTTGTTAAATTTTCTTGTGTCACTTTATGTGTCAGAAGATATAATTGGTCAGAATAATATTTAATAATTTTATTTTTAACTTCAATAATTTTTTTCAATTAATTAAAAGTGATGGTACATGGAGTTATATAAAAAGTGGGACAATATGTATTCCTCTTGTGTTGTGCCACAAGTTGGGAGAGATTTGGTATTATGTATTTACAAACTGTAAATATCTGTTAAAACTTAGAAGAGTTGTGGTATATTTTGGGTCATTTAGTTCGTTTGGACTTTGGACCGACCAGACCAAATAATGTTATGTATGTGAGATGCTCACATTGCCCATTTGGAATGTCCACTGCATAAATCGGCTAGTGAGCCGATCATAATGAACTAATAGGGAAAATAGAGTTGTCTCGCCTCTAACAAATGCAGACAATGCACGCAAACAATATCTATTTTGTCATCTCTATATGTTAGTATTGTTGTAAACCTAAATGAAGTTTATGTTGCTTCAATTTTTTATTTAAGCATTAAAAAAAATATAAAGTTAAATCTAAAAGTCATTCTAAATCTAAAAGTTAAACAAAGCGTCACTTAATTACGATAATTACAAATCTAAAATTTAGTTGCAATTACAATCAAATCATCACTTAATTATGAAAACTACTTTTAAGCATACATTTTCAAACATAAATTTCTTAATCAAATTAGTTTTCTTAAGACTCAGTTTTGTAAATAGTATCTCAAATATACCATTTATTACTCTTTGTGCCAAAAACTATTTAAGAATGTTAAAAAATTCTATTTTTTTTTATTTTCAATTAAATTCACTAGTCTATCTTACATGCAAAGTCAATCTAGTAAATTTGTGAATAGTGATTGATGCAGGGAGAAGGTGGTGTGTTGGAATTGTTGAGACAAAGTGAGACTTTTCCAAATGAATTTGGTAAATGTGATTGCATGGGCCAAAAGAAATGAATGAATTTATGTTCTGTCATGAGCTTGTGATTGATCAGAAAAAATACTTAATAATTAAATTTTAACTTAATTTTCTAATAATAAAAACAAATGACACATAAAGTGATAAAGTATGAGACAGTAGATATATACCTCATCATGTCCATTATATATATATTTTGAGTAATATATATATATATATATATATAATATATATATATATATATATACATGTCTTTCTATAAATTCTTACCAGTAAAATATAATATATATTATAATAAAATATCATTTTGTGTCATATATTATTATATGAGGATTAAGTAGTAAAATATATTATTTTTCATATATTATTGCTTACATTATTATCATTAATTTTAGTTTTAGCTTAATATAAATCTGATTTTGTTGTAAAAGTTGTGTATATTGGTACATTTATTATTATTTATATTATTTTTAGTTAAAAATTAATATTGATTAATATATTAATACATAAAAATTAACCTCTATTATTTTTAGTGAGCAGAAGGAGTTGAGAAAGTGTGAATATTTTGAGTTTTGAGGACACTAAAGTGAAGAAAGAATGGGTATGTTATGTATGCATTAAGTAACAAACCCTTGGAAATTGAGGCTACATTGCTTAGAGTGCTTAAGATTCAGCTGCGTGCTACATGAACCCAATGTGGACATTTGGAGGAATGGGACGTAATAATTGATCTATGATTATCAACATATTTAACTTTAGTGTCCTCAAGAAAATAAGTCTTAGTATTACAATTTGAGCAACAAAAGACTTGGGAAAGAAAATCACTTAATTCAACATTTTAAATAATAAGTTTAAAGTCTATGTACTGATTGTATAAAGTTTTTTACTATGTAAAGTTTTTTATTGTGTAAAGATTTTTATACTCTCAACGCATTATCAATCATTAATTTGTATTACTTTTGTTTAAGAATTAATGATGATTAATAAATTAATGGTGAATCAATTATAAATGTATATATATTATATACTTAAAGAATTGTTTTGGTAGTCATTTCAAAAACTTAGACTTTTACATTGTGAATAATCACAAGTATTTGTGATTGTTGTTATTCTAAATAACAAGAAATAATCGTTATTGGTTGAGTCACGATCAAGTCGCTCTCTTTAAGACGTTTCATGGTACTGCCAAAAATGTGCAAGCAGACTATCAACCACGCCGTCCCCGGGATAAAATAACTCAGATCTCTGTTATCGAATTCTTACTGCACTATAAGAACCGATCTCGAATACACCCACCACAATATGGCTACTAGTGCCAATTCTCGAAATTCCCACAATATGACTAACAATGCCAATTCTCAAAATTCTCACAATATGACTGCTCATGCCAATTCTTTTCCCACAATAGTGACTATGAGTATTAGTTCTCAAAATGCTCAGAATATGACTACCTGTGCCAATTCTTTTCCCTCAATACTGACTACCAGTGTCAGTTCTCGAAATTCCTACAATTTGGCTGTCTGTGCCAATTTCAATACTGACTACCAATGTCAGTTCTTGAAATGCCCACAATTTGGCTGTCTGCGCCAATTCTTAGTGTCAAGGAAAGAAAGGGGGAGAAGTTTGCCGGAAATGCATTGTCAGAAAATACGAGGGAGAAAGAAAAATTGAATGAAAATACATTCAACTTGGGGCTAGAAAATATGAAGATAAGAGACTTCTATTTATAACAGAGGATTTTTTCCATGTTATTAGTCTCTCCAATGTGGGACTTGAGAGTTGTTTTCTTTCAAAACTCTTCTATATGGAACTTGGAAGTTTTTTAGATTTCACACCCACAATCAAGTTCCAACAATCCCCCACTTGAAATTAAAAAACGATTTCCGAGATATTTTTTTGTGTGGTCTCAATAAGATTGTGCATAAATAAAGGTGTCATGTGACTTGAACCTTTACATAATGAGTAAGATCCAGATTTTACTAGAGTGACTCGTAGTCTTAAACTCTATCTCTAGCATCAAACCACACACAACCTTTTCAAATGTTTATTCTGTAAAGCCCGTGCGTTAAAGGCCATGCACGTCTATCCCAGTATAGTGAACGCTCTAGAAATTTATGCCCCAAAATTTGATAGGAAGTGACCCCCACTTCCATAATCACATAGGTGAGTCTATCAAGAGTACTCCTGTAGCCTAGGTACTCCACTCTAATTGGAGTATAGATCTCATTAAGAGTTTAACTCATCCTTACATATGCTGCAGGAATCATGCTTCTCATAATTTTATAGCATGTTCATTCTCATATCACTTCACAACTTGTTATTACCCATTGAACCTATTTCTTGGGATCTCCAGTCAGTTAGGTCAGGTTACTATAATGAGTGATCCTCGTTCTAAGGGCAATAGTCACATACTCTTAGAAGTATTATAGACTTTCTCTCTAGCTAGTCCTTTAATCGAAGGATCTGCTAAATTATTCTCAATGCGTACATGATCCACTCTAACAACTCCTCTAGAAAGTAACTCTCTAATCGTGTTGTGCTTATGACAAATTTGTCGTTTCTTACCGTTATAAAAGCGGTTCTCAATTTTTTCAATAGTCGCGATACTATCAGAATGGATCAACACAACAGTATCAATTTTCCCATAGGGGAATCCCTGCAAGCAAACTTCTCAGCTAACTTGCTTCTTCATTAGTTGTTGCTAATGCTATCATCTCAACTTCCATAGTGGATTGAGCTAACATAGCTTTTAGACTCTAGATAGTTCATCTCATCATTTATGGCTTCTCACCACAAATCAACATCCAAAGAAGTCAAAACTTCTTGGAGAGTTGATGAATATCCTCCAACATATTGATCATATAATCAGGTCTACACTGTCTAAGAATTATTGCTCCCTTACTTCTTCTAGGTTCTATTTCAAACATTTCATATTCTATTATTATCTCTAATAACAAGTATGTGACTAGTTGATATGCCCCACTCTTCCTCAATGTAAAAAGGAATTTCTCTTCATTGGAGTCAACATCATTAGACTCAATGATCACTTTTGTGTTAAGCTCGTAAAACCTTTACGCCTTGCTGTTTATAGCATACTCAACGAATACACATTCATAGGTTCTATGAGTTTAACTCTCTAAGAGCATACCATCAGAAATGATTTCATGAGCAATTTTATGTATCTCATAGGACTGAGACTCTAGTGATTTATTATCAATCATTTGATACCCGAGGTAGTGGTAACATAATATATATATTTTTATCTTAACTTCATTATATCATATTTCTTTATTTCTCAAGTGCATACCAAATTAATTTGGCAGACATATATGGTTGTAGTAATATAGAGATCCTCTAACAACTCATTCAGAATGAAATTCATAAAAGTAATCATTTTCATTCCAAAGAGCTATATTAATAGCTAGTTTATCCTTCTTCGCTTTCAGCTTTCTCCAGCAAGATTAGGACATTGATTTTCAAAACATGTGCAACTTTTCTCATAGTGAGAAAAAATTTCATCTTATGTTGCTAATGTTTGAAATTTGTCCCATCAAACCGAAATGGTTTGTTAAGGTCATAGCTGATCGGTCCAGTAATATTATCTACGAATGTTATTGTAGTAGAAACGTCTTAAAGCTTGCAACAATTCTAAATGGCACAAAATAATCGTTATTGGCAGAGTCACGACCAAGTCGCTCTATTTAAGATGTTTCGTGACATTGCCAAAAATGTGCAAGCAAACTATCAACCACACCGTCCTCAGGATAAAACAGCCCAGATCTCTGTTATCGAATTCTTATGCACTGTAAAAACCGATCTCGAATACACCCACCACAATATGGCTACTAGTGTCAATTCTCGAAATTCCCACAATATGACTAACCGTGATAATTCTCAAAATTCTCACAATATGGCTACCCATGCCAATTCTTTTCCCACAATACTGACTACTAGTGTTAGTTCTCGAAATGCCCAGAATATGGCTATTTGTACCAATTCTTTTCCCTCAATACTGACTACTAGTGTGAGTTCTCGAAATTCCCACAATTTGGTTGTCTGTGCCAATTTCTTTCCCTCAATACTGACTACCAGTGTTAGTTCTCGAAATGCCTACAATTTGGCTGCATGTGCCAATTCTTAGTGCCACAGAAATAAAGTGGGAGAAGTTTGCCGAAAATGAATCGGCGGAAAATACGAGGGAGAAAGAAAAAGTTGAATAAAATCGCATTCAACTTGGGGCAAGAAAATATGAAGATAAGAGATTCCTATTTATAATAGTGGATTTTTTCCATGTTCCTAGTCTCTCCAATATGAGACTTGAGAGTTGTTTTCTTTCAAAACTCTTCTATATGAGACTTAGAAGTTTTTTAAATTTCACACTCACGATCAAGTTTCAACAGTGATTGATATAATCATAATTATGATCACAGGGTGTAGTAACTCCCAAAATCTTACCATTTAACATTGGTGATAATACTCACCATATTAGATTTAAAACTTTAACTCAATCCCTCCTTATGAAAAGACTATTTATACGAGGTAAATTGTCTTACTTTCAATTATATTATCTCATCAGAATTTCATACCATTTTCAATAATCTACTTAAAACATTACTTAGAATTTTACTATACCTACCAGCTCTTGCTCAAGAGAAATTGTCGTGTCACTAATGTCAATTCGAAAAGGAATATTTTTTAATATTTTACATACTTTAAATTTGAAACTTAAAATATTTTTTTATACATATTTTCCAACTAACCCTTATACAAGAGAAATTCAGGAATCTTTATTCTCATAGTTGTGTGCCTTTAATGTAAACATTAGACAAGGAGTGAATTAAATTTGCAACAATAATGTTCTTGAAACTAAAATTTGGAATTTACAATGGAAGCAAAAACTGTAGAATAATAGTTGCATAAAATTAAAAGAGATAATGATATAAAAATATTTACACGAAAATGTATATTGGTTCATCTTCCCCGTTTGAAATCTAAGTCTAGTCCCATTTTCTGATTCAAGGGATTTTTCAATATGTAATTGAATTTCTTACAAACCTTACACCAAGACTTCCTTCTAGAACATTTAATTCCCACAAGAAAATACGCTACTTTCTTTTTATACAATCACTCACCAAAACTTATAGAGTTTCTTTGATTTGATAAAGTTAAGGAAGTCTTTTTAAATGACTAAGGGTTACTACACCCAATTTAATAATGTGAGAATCCTTTTCAAGAACATCTTAAAGATAATATCACACTAAGCACTTGTGTTTTAAGAAAGTATGAAAACACATAATTTCTTTTAAGCTTTTTTTGAAAAATTTGTGATATATTTGCAGGTGAAAGTCGTTGCAAAAGTGTTGTGTTGTGTTCAGAAACTTAAGATGAGATATATAGAGTTTAGAAGGATTCCAAGGTCCATTCCAAAAGGTATAAAACATTTGGGATCATATTGGTATGTTTGGGTACGCACTAATTGAGTTTCAAATTCAAAATACACTTTCAACATAGAGTAATCGGTTACGAACTCGAGGTATCAGTTACTAGACTTTATTGTCCATTTGTGTAACTTGTTACTCAGTTTGGTAACTTATCATTTTGTTTCACATAATATGTTACTCTATTTCTGGTAAGTTGTTACTTTGTTTCACATAACTTGATACTCTTTTTAGGTAACCTGCTACTCTATTTCAATTATTCTGCTACTCAATTTTATGTAACCTGCTGCGATGTTTCAGGTAACTTGCTACTCTATTTCAATTAATCTGCTACTCGGTTTTATGTAACCTGCTGAGATATTTCAGGTAACCTGCTACTCCATTTTAGGTAATCTTCTACTCTTTAAAAACCTTGTTAGTGTTTTATACATCTTTTAAACTTTGAAAATCATTCTTCTTCAGCCTTATGTGATATCAAAAATAAAATGCGCTATTAAGGTAAGACCTTAAATTAAAAAGCAAAAAATATTATCTATTAATCTTAAGCTTTCCAATCTACAAGGCTTTTAGCATTTTTTTTCTTTTTGATGTTGGTGTCTTCATTAAAACCTAGTCAAATATAATAATTTCCACTAAAATTATTTGTTCTAAATGGACCAAATAAACCTATATCTCATAATTGTAGTGATCTAGAAGTTTAAAAAGGATGTTTTATTTAAAAGATATTTTAGTTTGTTTGCCTTTTTGACATGTGTCACATAATTTTTCTTTAACAAATCAATTACCAGGTCATGTTTAATTAACTTATTTAAATGAACCATCTGAACGTGAGTTATCCTTCTATTTCATAATCATGAATCATCACTACTAACTAGCCATGAGACACTTGACCTATAAGGATAAATCATCTAAAGAAATCTTGTAATATTGTTTATCCAATTACCAAGAAGTTTTGCACCATGAATCATCTTGTCTTCTATGATGCATGTGTTTAAGTTGAAAACCACACTAAATAACACCGTCAATAATAGTGAAATGTGACTTACTAACTCTACCTAATTATTTTTCATTTGTTTTTATCTCCATGGGTTACTAACTCTACATAGAACATTTTGATTTGTCTCTTGTCATGTTCTTTGAACAATCGATGTCAAGATACCACATTCTGCTTATGGATTTCAAGCGGTCATTCAAAACAAATAAAAATGATATGTTAGGTATCTTTGTGATTTGGACCCTTTGGGTTAACACACTTCTAAAGGCCACAATGTACACTGAATTTTCTAATATAACAAGTATTGAAAGTATGTCTTATAGTGTTGCAATAAAAGCAACTAAGTTTCTTGTTATACATTTTCTGTTTAGGAACACATAAATATTTCTTGTCATAAGGGAATTACTTTGTTTTATAAAAATAGTTTTCTTTACTATACTAGTTTGATTGTTAAGGGAATAACCTAATCAACTTATGTCATTTGCATGTCTTTGTATGCTTAATAAATTATTTAGTTTATGTGTTTATTTCTTGAAGTTTCTCATTTCTTCATTACAATGGTCAGTTTTTATTCAAAAGAGGTTCATTTATCATACTTAGATTTGCTTGTATCTAATTCTTTTGTAGAATTATATTTCTTCTCTCAAGAAGTTCTATTGTATTCTTTAGTTCAAGGCATGATATAGAGAGACTAATAGACTTGTAATTCATCATATATAGGTTTATCATATGTTAAGAATCATTAACCTAATCATAATCATCTGATTGATGTGAAGTCATCAAAGAGAGATGTGTTTGTTCTTCATTTTTTGGTTACGAATTTGAACTCACATTATTATCTTCCCATTTAATGTATTCTATTCGAGACTTCTTGTCCTTCCTTCCTTTGAATGTATTCTTCTTTTGTAAGGAATGACGACCAACCTTAAAATGTCCTGGTTTTCTGCATTCAAAGCATGTGAAGTTTTACTATAATGTTTACGTTTCATTGTTCTTAACGGACCTTTTTACTTCGTCAGACTTCATGGCCTTATTCATTCTCAATAACTTATTGAATTTATTTACTAGAAGATTTATGTTTTCAATATTGGCTTCTTTTGAGTCTTCATCCTGTGAATTTTCACAAGAGTCAACCTTTCCCTTCAAAGAAATGGTTTTGCATTTGTTTTCATGTTCTGCGTATTGCTCTAATTAGTTAAGTTCTAATTCATGTCTTGAAATTTTCCAAAACGTTGAGCTAAAGACATTTTTGGCAAACTTTTCTTTTCAGAAATTGTTATCACTCTTGGTTGTCATGTTCTCGTTAGTGTTATGAAAACTTTCATATTCAGATCACTCTTAGAGAGCATTTTGTCAAGGGAAACTAAGTGATTTTCAATATTTTCTCTTGATTTTATTCTGAACATTTTATATTCTTGGGAAATAGTATTTAGTTTAGACCTTTTTACTTCTTCGGTCCCTCGTGATACGTTTCGAGAGTATCTTATATATTTTTAGTCGATTTTCTATTAGACACTCTAAACTACTCGTCTATTCCTAGGGCAAATGTTAAGATGTTTTTTGCCTTGATGTCATATTGTAATCTCTTCTTTTATCATCATCATTCCATATACTTCTAGGTTTAGGTTGTTTAATTTCATCAATGACTACACTGGAAGAAACAAGTCTTCTTCGATAAGATTCCAAATATCTAATTCTTAGGACTATGAAGATTTTCTTTTGGATTTTCCAGAAATCATAACATTCTCTAATAAAGATTGGAGGCCGGTTAATGTTAGAACATTCACCTAAAATTGGTTTTAAGAAAGTCATCCATGTAGTTTTTACTAGGATTTAGGAACATATCACATATGGTTCCAATTGCAAACATTATATAAGAACCTAAGAGATGGATGAATTAGGTTTGCAACAATAATGTCATTTTTAAACAAAAAATTAGAATTATAAGTGGTAGTAAAAACTTCAAGAATAATACTTGCATAAAATTAAAAGAAATAAGGATAGAGAGATTCACACTAACATGTATATTGGTTCATATTCTTCAATTGAAGGCTATGTCCAGTCCTATTTTCTGATTCAAGAATTTTTCAATGTAATTAAGTTTCTTACAAGCCTCGCATTAAAACTCACTTCTAGAACACTCCTAGAGGAAAGCACACCACTTTCTTATTACACAATCACTCACCAAAACTTATGGTGATTCATTGATTTGATAAAGTAGAAGAAGACTTTCTAAATGGCTAAGGATTACTACACTCAATCTATGTGAAGAAGATCTTGCTCTTAACCTTGACACAATTTTGATGAAGACACCATAATCACCAAAAAGAAGAAAAAGTAAGAAGACCTGGAAGATGTAGAAGACAAAGCTTCAAAAGATTCAAGATTTTATAGTCTTCTAAGTTAAGTACTTCTATCCAAAAAAAATCATGTATACTTAGTCACAATGCTCAAAATGAAAACTACTTCTAAACCAATTGAAAACTTAGAGTAAAAATAAATCAATTTTCAAAATGCTAAGTAATGAGTTACTTGACCTGAGTAATAAGTTATCGGACGTGAGTAACAAGTTACTTGAACTATGTAATAGTTATTAACAAGTTACTGGGACTGAGTAACAAATTACTCAAACTGAGTAACATGTTAATCATTTGGGCATAATGTTTGGGTAATCAATTAACCATCAGAGTAATCTATTACCGAGAGTTGTTACACTATATTTTCAAATCCAAACTCAACATCTTTTATCCAAAATGAACGAGTTTCATTCCAATCAATTTCTAACTTCACATAAGGATATGATGACTAGTTGGAAGCCTATTTAAAGGCACTAAGACACCTTAATTCGTTCTTAATTAAATCATACAACTTTCATGCAATCTTTTAAACAAATTTCTGCACTTTGTTCTTGCAACTTATGTTTTAACTTTCAGCTTTTTCTGAAGTTGCACCTAAGTGTTTTTCCATGAGTTTTCATAAGTAAAACACTAAGAGAATTGTGTTACTATTTGTATAGAGAGATTCTAAGGATTTCATGTTATATAATTTTCGTATCTTGTAAAGCAATCTTTGTCCTAGCAATTTTCTTCATTCATTTGTTGTACAATTTTTACCATAGGGTGTGGTGAAAAAGGTAAAGTGTTTCTTAGAAGATGAACACTTCTAAGGGGAGAGATATTAGTGATTGTGTGATGTACTAGATATATCAGGGTGAGATTTATAATTAGAACTCATATATCAATTGAAACTCTCTTGTGCTCCAAGAGGACTGGACATAACCTTCAAAGGACAAGAAGGTGAATCAATATAAAATTCTTGTGTTATACTACTCTTCTCCTTACTCTGTATATTTTTTACTTTGTTAATTTTATGAAACATTTCTGCTGCTATATACTCTTACATATTTAATATAGAAAACTAATTCACCCCTCTTACTTTGTCATCTTGATCTTACAATCTAGTGACAATGAGATCCTTTTTAAGAATACTTTAAAGTTAATATCATACTAGACTCTTGCTTTATAGAGAGTATGAAAATGCATATTTGTCTTAAGATTTTCCTGGAAAACTTGTGATATTTTAGCAAGTGAAAGTTGATACTAAAGTGCTTTGTTGTGTTCAAAAAATTAGGACTGTATATATAGAGTTTAGACAAGTTTCAAGCACCATCCCATGAGGTATAAAACATTTGGGATCATAATGGTACATTTTGGTATATACCGGCTGAGTTTTAAATTTGAAAACACACTTCCTACATAGAGTAATCAGTTATTGACTCATGCTAATCGGTTAGTGAACTTTAGTGTCCAGTTGGGTTACTTGTTCCTCTGTTTCTAGTAAATTTTACTTTGTTTCATGTAGTGGCAAATATTAATTAAAATTTTAGAGGCGACAATAATTTTTAATTACAATTTACAAATAAAATTAATTAATTAATAATAAAATGTAAATTAAAATATATAATTGTTCAAGGATTCATAATAACATATTAATTCTAAATAACATTAATTAACAACTAAAAATATTAAAGGAAAATGTACGTTCATTTAAAGTGTGACTCTTCGTGCTTTTATTGACTTAAACTTATCGATGATTCTATGTTATCTTCTTTTGATTGTCTTAATTGCTAAAATTAATCTTTCTGTAGTAGTTATAGAAACTGAAAGATTTAAGATAAGATGAACAGTTCGATCAAGCAAGCTTTTGTCAAAGTTGCACTTAATATAAAGATGATTGAGATATTCTTCAAATCTGAATGATTGACAGCATCAAAAATAAAATGTTGAAGTTGATATCTCAAATTAATCTTCTCTTACTCATTTAAATACATAGAATGCAAATTTTAGACAAAATACATATATTATCATCATTAAATGATTCATAAACATCCTTATAATCCAAACTAATGCCAAGAGTTAAAAGCTCCCTTGTTTACTCATTGACCTATGATTCAAATCTTGGAGCTGCTTGTTAATTATAATTATAAATATATTCATCCTATAAATATTCTCAAATATGATGTCATCCTTATGATCTAGACAGTGCGTTTCGCCTATTTTGGTTGCCCAGGCGACAGTATCTCACTCGAGCGAGACCCAAGGGGAGATTTTGACCAGTTTTTGGTGGATTTTTTGCTTGAGCAGCAGTCTCTCGCTTGGGCGAGAGCTAGACAGAGAATTGAGTATGTTTTGATGAAATATTTGCTTGAGCGAGAGACATACAATATTTTTATTGCTTTTGATTGGTTGATTGCATAGATAATAACCATACTTGGGTGAGAAGTATATTTAATAATTGGGAGAGATCGTAGCTCGAACGAGGAGCCCGATGCCCAAACCAACAAACTTATACAGTTACCTTTGTTCTTGCGCCTTATTCGGGAAAGGATTTCAACGATGACGTCGTGAGCAAGGCGATGCCTAAAAAGGATTACATGATACCACGCATTGAGGTCGTTGGACCGTAAGAGGCTTGGCCATGTGATCGTCCAGGATATTTCAGCGATGGTTCGTAGTGGTAGGGATATTATTCCTATATTACGTGATAATGTAGGATCGGGTCCCACAAGAAGCATTCCTCTAGGAGATGTCTTAGGATGGGTCGATCGATATAAAAGACTGATTAAAAGATTTAATTGGTTAACCTCGATTAGTGTGCATACTCATTATGAATAATGAAGTAGTGGGGAGGAAAATTACGGGAGACGAACGAGCCCCTCGATGTTGAGAGGGACGTCGATGGCGGTGATTCATCAACAAAGTCTTGAGGGCAAGTCTAGGTGAGACGAGTTCCATGTATTTCTGGATGAGGTATTCTGTTGGATTGGACAATTCTCACAGCGCAAACTAGACGATCTCTGTCAACCCCTCTTTGCAATCAGGATCGATGTGAGGGATGCCCAAAAAGTGTTTGAGACGACACCATCCTGAAACGGACAGTTCTTCAGAACATATCGATCATATATCCTTGTGAGGAATATTTTTGGTGCGTTCAAATCGACTTGTTATGGGACCTATGCTCTTGGTTATTTCCGAATAGTTTATTGGGAGGATATTGGTGTAAGAATGGATGAAATAAGCATAACATTCACACATTGAGTTCATGGATATTGATTCCCCTAGTTTGATATATAATATCATTCATCATTTGCATTTAGGTATACGAAATATATTGTGCATATTATGTGTGTCTATGTGGATGTAATGCTCTATATAATTTCATGCCGTCAATGAATAATATTCATGAGATGTCTTACTCCCTTTTCTTTCTACTTGTCTTCGGTTCACATTCTCAATCAGATGGACTGTATCGCGAGGATTCAGAGCTAGCGATTCTCGATGTCCCAGGAGGGGCATGGAGCAGTGATGGACTACACAAGCCCTTTTGCCTTAGAGCTGGAGATGGTTTGTGATGCCTCTATGATGCGCTTCCCTTCGCATCATGTGGATTAGGAGGCTTTTTTCACCTTACATGATCGAAGATTAGCACCTATTGCACCATTCATTCAGTCTGTGATTTCTCACAAACCCACTAGGAGACGGAGTTGGGAAGATGTGCTCAAATCCCCACCGGGGAGGAGAACTGCTCGATGGACGCTGCCTGATCTCATTATTTCAAGTATACTACTAAAACAAATTTTCATGAACATCTTAACACCTCCTAATTTTTTAGGAAAAACCTCAAGGGTTAGTAAGTGTTAATTTCATAGTCATGAAAATAAATCCTAAGGTAAGACTTTCTACTACTTTAATATCCAAAACTTCATAACACTTTAAGTTTATGAAGTCAAGACTTTAATAAATCATGTTTTATTCCAAATAATTATTTTAACTTGGAAATCAAAGAGTAAAATATGCTAAACCATTTTTAAAACATAATACTTTCTAAAAATGAA
>NC_032017.1:15964999-15965664 GCF_001865875.1 Lupinus angustifolius | reverse complement strand
TCAAATCATAAAATTTAATGCAAGGTAAGTAGATTTAGACTAGCATAGGTGATGTGTCTAATGGTGGTGGAGTGAGAGGATTTGTTGAGTTATTTAGGGGATTTTCGGGGTATTAAATCAAGGCATTAATGAGTGAAATCTACAAGATTTAGTAGGTAGATTTTGTGAAGTGACTCATGCGACGCAGCGACATCGGCGAAACGCGCGCGATTAAAATCATGCTCGAGTCGCCAAAAATGATCGCCCGATTTTACTTTACGGTTGGAACTTTGAATTTCGGCATTCCGAGTGAAAATATTTTTGAAAATAGTTATGGACCAAATCAGGATTTATCCTGACTCGAAATGTGATTATGAAGCCAACGGCGCGATCGGAATTCGATTCCGAGTTACGGAACTCAAAAACCACTTTTTGAGCCGTACCGGGTGAGATTTGGCCCTGACAGCGGTCCGAAACGGATTGTCTCCGAAAATCATGAACATTTACCACCAAGTTTGAAATAGAATTACAATACTAAAACTCAACTAGAGTTTTGTCTAATTCTTTACCTAAAATTCTCAGAAAATCATTTTCGAAAATATAATTAATAAAAATATTAATAAAAACATATATTTTCAAGGTAGTAAAATTCGCGGTGTTACAATCCTCTCCCCTAAAAAGATTTT
>NC_032017.1:15957552-15964899 GCF_001865875.1 Lupinus angustifolius | reverse complement strand
CATGTCTCTTAAACAAAAAGGTAGGGATAAGATTTATTTAGGGCTTAATCGACCTCCCACGTCGTATCTTCTCCATTTACTTGAATCTAAATAACCTTAACCAATGTAATCTCCTTTCCTCGGAGGGTTTTCGCACTTCGAACACCAATTCTCTCCGGCATAGTCTCAAAATTTAGCTTATTCTTTAACTAGATCTAATCGGTTTCAAGGGATTCTTTAGGGTCACTAAACACTACTATCTTATTAAAGCAGTTCAATATCATATGGTTCCTAGATAAACAATCCATTCATATATACAAAGCTAAACGGTTGACAACATCCACTGATAAGAATGAACGGGTCCCACCCAAATCGAACAACACAGATAAAGAAATCTCATTCGTACGACCTGTACCTTATATGAAGTCCTCACTCGCCTCAATCTCAGCTCCGCTCATGGTGAATACCTTGCCATTGGCCTTTGGTCTTACTACTTGTACCGTTTTCACTTCTTCCTTTACCCACTGTGGGCACATCGACCTGATATGACCCGGTTGGTTACAGTGAAAGCACACTGTGTACTTGAAACCATAGTGCCTTTTGTTGCACTTTGCACACCAGGGATGTGTGGGGTTGTTATTGTTCCCACCCGACGGACTCACTCGACCGTTATTGTTGCTAGTGCTGTTATTTTTGTTGAGTCCTTATTGTTGTATGGCTTGATATTACTCGGTTGACTCCCAGAGGATGAAGCGTAAGGTTTCTGGTTGCGGTTGAAGGATCTTCCCCTTCCAAACCCTTGTCTAGAGTGCCTCTGAGGACTGTAGGAACTTGCAGATTGTACGACACTTTCCAGTGTCGCATTCCTCGCCTCAACGCTCTCTTCATAGAGCCTGCATCTATTCACCAGAGTTGCAAAGTCTGGTATTTGTTGGTGAACGAACATCACCTTCAGGTCTTGCTTAAGTCCATCCTCGATCTTAGCACACTTAGACCTCTCATTCCTAATTCATTGTAATGTGGGGCATACCTCGCCAGTTCCTCGAATTTGGCAGCATACTCTCCCACAGTCAAACTCCCTTGCTGCAGACGCAGAAATTCCATTTCCTTCTTGGTCTTCATATCCGCAGGAAAATACTTCTACAAGAACTTATCCTTGAATGTGGTCCAGCTGACCACCTGGTGCTCATGCACCATCTGTCGCCTGGTGAACTCCCACCAGTTTTCAGCTTCCTTGGATAACATGTAGGTCGCATAATTGACCTTCTGCTCATCGGTGCACATGAGTTCCGGAAAGATTTTCTCCAGCTCTTGGATCCATTCATTTGCAGCCCTAGGTGCAAATCCTCCCTCGAACTTCGGGGGTTGTCTACGACAGAACTCATCCAGACCCCTATACTGAGTCTGATGACAACCTCTTGGGGCTGCCTTTGTTTTAAGGATCATTTAGCTTGATAGTTTAGGACATTTGTAGTCCAAATTCGGTTTTGTGAAATTAGGGTAATATTAGGGTTTGTTTTGTGCGTGAGGCAGGTTGTATGAGTTGTAGGTTAAGGTTGAAGTTGGAAAAGAATGGAAGGGGAGAAGCGCCACAAGCAAGGCTGCTTGATCAGCTATGGAGTTCGCCACAAGCAAGGATGCTTGATGAGAACAATAATGGTGGTCACGGCCAACCTAGGTTTAGGAGAAATGCTCTCAACTAAAACAATTCAAATTTACTCAAAATTCAACTTAACTTTATTAATGACAATTCAATTACATAAATAGGCAATCTGAATGTCTTGGACTGAAATAAAAGACTAAGTCCTAATTAGCTTGCATAATAGAAAATCCTAATTAAAACTTAGGCCAAAAATAAATATAAAATAATAATGCTCGCCACAAGCAAGGATGCTTGATAAGAACAAGTATGGTGGTGGCCACGGCCAACCTAGGTTTAGGAGAAGTGCTCTCAACTAAAACAATTCAAATTTACTCAAAATAAAACTTAACCTTTATTAATGATTTGATCAAACTATAAATAGGCAAAGTTGCCTTGGCTGAATAGATAAAATAGAAGATAGAAATCAAATTATCTTCTAATAAACATAAAAATAAAATCCTAAGTAATATCAATTGGTTGAGCTGAATTGCTTGTTTGACTTAGTCTTGAGTGTAATTCGGTTTTGGTGGATGGTTGGCCGAATTTGTTGAGGAGAAGGAAGAGACTTGATCAATTTGACTTCATCTTGAGGAACTAATCATATTTAATTTGAATCCAATCTGATTTGTTGTTGGTTGGAGATGAGATTAGGATTCCCTATTTTATAGCCTTGTGCACCTTAAAAGATTGAGCTTCCTATCTTCTTTCCTTGTTTCTAGCCGTGTGCATCTTTGGGAGATTGATTAATCTCTCTTTAATCTTCATATAATCTTCTCTTTATCTCCAAGTTTGAAAACGTGTGCCATATACCCTTGAATTCAAATTCAAATCTATCTTCTTTTAAATTCGTTTTCCCTCCATGCCTTATCTCCTTGTTTGCCTTAGAGATAAAGTGTTAGCTGAATTGCCTTATCTCCTTGTTTGTCCTTATAGATAGAGTTCCTTACGTGCCTCCTTCCTTGAAATGATCATGCATTGACTTCCATTTGCCCTAGCCACGTGAAAGGCTTACCCTTGAACCTAAGTGAACTACTTGGTCACGAAATATGGACCATGTTACAAATAAATCCCAACCCATATTACATGAATTAAATATTAAAAATACTTGAATGAAAATAAACCTAAGACTATATGAGAATGCAATCTCATTTATTTGAATCAATGAAAATAAAATAAACCTAAGTAGAAAGTGACCTAAGGACATAAATCTCCTCCTCACATACCCTCTCCTGGGTCAATTGTGTCCTTTTAGACTTTAAGGACCCTTGCCTTGGCTTTGGCCCTAGTTGTAGGACCATCATAACTTCTCTTGCCCTTGGAATCAAAGGCTGCCCTAGGAGGGTTTACATCATCCCCTCCCTCTTCAAATGAATTCGTCCTCGAATTGCCTTCATTCTTATCCTTTTTCTTATCCTTGCCATGATCTTTCAAAGAATGGCTAAGTGTAGAAAAAATTTCAGCCTTGGGAGTAGGAACAATGTCAAGTGTAGGCTTGGCCATGGACTTGGCTTTTGCCTCACTTTCCTTCCTTTCTTCTTCAATCTTAGCCCTTAGCCTCTTTTGGTCCTCATGGACTTGTTTAGGGCTCTGAGGGGCTAACACCACCATGTGACCATGGTGCATAAATGAGATCTTGTTGGTGAAACCATTATGGCTAGTGTTCTTTTCATATTGCCATGGTCTCCCCAACAACATGTGGCTAGCTTCCATAGGAGCCACATCACATAAGACCTCATCATGGTACTGCCCTATGGAGAAGGGTACCATGACTTGTCTATCCACAACCAACTCACCCACATCACTTAACCATTGGAGTTTGTAAGGGGAGGGATGTGGTTTAGTTTCAAGGTCTAGCTTTGACACTAGCCTTTGGCTAACCACATTAGTGCAGCTACCTCCATCAATGATCAACATGCATACCTTGCCTTGGACCAAACATCTTGAGTGAAATAGGTTGTATTTTTGGCTTTCTTCATGCCTCTTAACTTGGCTGCCCAAGAGCCTCTTCATCATCAAAATATCACAATTAAACATGGATGTATCATCATCACACTCCTCTCCACTAGATGGTTCGGATTGGGACTCAACGACACCATTAGTGATCACCATTGTCCTTTTTGTAGGACATTGAGAGGCAATGTGACCATGGCCAAGACACTTGAAACACTTCACGTTTCTAGTCTTCCCATTGGTCTCCATGGCTGGTTGGGTGGTTTTGTGGCTGCCCACGGCCTCCTTGGCCTTAGGGCTCTCCCTTTTTTGCTCATCTCTCCAAGAGTGGGATTTTGACGTACTAGAGGAGTACTTAGACTTCTTCCTCTTAATTTGGTGCTCCACTTTGATGGCTTTCTGAACCAAGTCATCTAACTCCACATATGGCTGCAATTCCACCACATCTTGGATTTCTGGATTCAACCCATGAAGAAACCTAGCCATTGTTGCTTCACGGTCCTCATTGAGGTTGGACCTAAGCAAGGCTAATTCCATGGCTTTGAAATATTCATCTACTGTTTGGGACCCTTGAGTGAGCCTTTGTAGCTTGTTATGCACATCTCTATTGTAAGAATGAGGTACAAACCTTCTTCTCATTGCTCTCTTCATTTCAGCCCATGTTTCAATGGCTACATCTCCACATCTCACTCTATCTTTTTGGTGCTGATCCCACCAAACCATTGCATACTCTTGAAATTCAAGGGCTGCCACCTTGACTTTCTTTGCCTCTGAATAGTTGTGACAATTGAAGACTTGTTCCATCTTCAATTCCCATGCTAAATATGCCTCTGGATCACTCATCCCCAAGAAAGTAGGGACTTTGATCTTAACACCATCCAAATCTCCTCTATGCTCACGGTTTGGGCTTGTATTTGCACCCTCTCTTTGCCTTCCATGTCCACGAATTGGGCTAGCATGACCACGGCCAGGGCTGCCATGGTGCTCTCCATGTCTCCTTCCATGGCCACGGTTTGTTCCATCATGGCCACGGCTGCCATGTCTCCTTTCACTATTATAGGCACTTGAATAATTGTACCTATCCTCATGTCTCGGCCTCTCCTCTCTCCTAGGCCTCCTTCTTCTTCTTTCATGGTTATGATTACCATGATTTTGTTCATCCAGCCTTCTATCATAATGGATCCTCAACTCCTCCAATTGTTGTTGAAGAGTTTGGAATTGGGCATCCATCATGTTTTGAAGTCTCACGGTTAGTGAGGCTGATCTTGGTGAAACCGTAGGACTCCTTTCTGGACTTGACATTGCTCAAGCTAAAGTAGCTCTGATGACCACTTGATGACAACCTCAAGGGGCTGCCTTAGAATTATAGGATCGTTTAGCTTGAAATTAGGCTTTGTGAATGTGTGAATTCGGTTTTGTCAAATTAGGGCAATTTTTGGGTTGATTTGCTTCGGTTTGGGGTTGTATAAGTAGGCTAGGGTTTGTGTATGGTTTGAGGTTTTATGGCCTCGGTTTGGTTAGGTAATTTTAGGGTTGGAGGGGTTTGAGTTAAGGGTTTTTGGCTTGTAATTGTAGATGATGATTTGTGGCTGTTTAGGGTAAAGTGATGTGTATGGTTTCGGATCAATGGGAGATGAGGTGATTTAGGGATGGTTGGGTTCGGTTGGGGGTTATATGTAAGGGTTGTCTTTTGATTTGGGCGTGGGAAAGTGTAGGGAAGATTGTGATGGCTTGATAAGGAAGAAGGTGGAAGAGGAATGAGATGGAAGACGCCACAAGCATGGAAGCTTGATAAGTCAAGTGTTGCTTGCCACAAGCTTAAGAAGCTTGATAAAAGCTCATCAATGGCCACGGCCAAAGGATAGAGTTTAGGAGAAGTGCTCTCAACTAAAACAATTCAAATTTACTCAAAATTCAACTTAACTTTTATTAATGATTTGATCAAAATATAAATAGGCAAAGTTGCCTTGGCTGAATAGATAAAATAGAAGATAGAAATCAAATTATCTTCTAATAAACATAAAAATAAAATCCTAAGTAATATCAATTGGTTAAATCAAGGCATTAATGAGTGAAATCTATAAGATTTAGTAGGTAGATTTTGTGAAGTGACTCATGCGACGCGACGACATCAGCGAAACGCGCGCGATTAAAACCATGCTCGAGTCGCCAAAAATGATCGCCCGATTTTACTTTACGGTTGGAACTTTGAATTTCGGCATTCCGAGTGAAAATATTTTTGAAAATAGTTATGGACTAACTCAGGATCTATCCTGCCTCGAAATGTGATTATGAAGCCAACGGCGCGATCGGAATTGGATTCCGAGTTACGGAACTCAAAAACCACTTTTTGAGCCGTACCGGGTGAGATTCGGCCCCGACAGCGGTCCGAAACGGACTGTCTCCGAAAATCATGAACATTTACCACCAAGTTTGAAATAGAATTACAATACTAAAACTCAACTAGAGTTTTGTCTAATTCTTTACCTAAAATTCTCAGAAATTCATTTTTGAAAATATAATTAATAAAAATATTAATAAAAACATATATTTTCAAGGTAGTAAAATTCGCAGTGTTACAATCCTCTCCCCTAAAAAGATTTTCGTCCTCGAAAATAGAACATGCCTCTTAAACAAAAAGGTAGGGATAGGATTTATTTAGGGCTTAATCGACCTCCCACGTCGTATCTTCACCATTTTCTTGAATCTAAATAACCTTAACCAAGGTAATCTCCTTTCCTCGGAGGGTTTTCGCACTTCGAACACCAATTCTCTCCGGCATAGTCTCAAAATTTAGCTTATTCTTTAACTAGATCTAATCGGTTTCAAGGGATTCTTTAGGGTCACTAAACACTACTGTCTTATTAAAGCAGTTCAATATCATATGGTTCCTAGATAAACAATCCATTCATATAGACAAAGCTAAACGGTTGACAACATCCACTGATAAGAATGAACGGGTCCCACCCAAATCGAACAACACAGATAAAGAAATCTCATTCGTACGACCTGTACCTTATATGAGGTCCTCACTCGCCTCAATCTCAGCTCCGCTCATGGTGAATACCTTGCCATTGGCCTATGGTCTTGCCGCTTGTATCGTTTTCACTTCTTCCTTTACACACTGTGGGCACATTGACCTGATATGACCCGATTGGTTACAGTGAAAGCACACTGTGCACTTGAAACCATAGTGTCTTTTGTTGCACTTTGCACACCAGGGATGTGTGGGGTTGTTATTGTTCCCACCCGACGGACTCACTCGACCATTATTGTTGCTAGTGCTGTTATTGTTGTTCCCTTGTTGGAAGTCCCTATTGTTGTAAGGCTTGATATTACTCGGTTGACTCCTAGAGGATGAAGCGTAAGGTTTCTGGTTGCGGTTGAAGGATCTTCCCATTCCAAACCCTTGTCCAGAGTGCCTCTGAGGACCGTAGGAACTTGCAGGTTGTACGACACTCTCCAGTGTCGCATTCCTCGCCTCGACGCTCTCTTCATAGAGCCTGCATCTATTTACCAGAGTTGCAAAGTCAGGTATTTGTTGGTGAACGAACATCACCTTCAGGTCTTGCTTAAGTCCATCCTCGAACTTAGCACACTTAGACCTCTCATTCCCAATCTCATTGTAATGTGGGGCATACCTCGCCAGTTCCTCGAATTTGGCAGCATACTCTCCCACAGTCAAACTCCCTTGCTGCAGACGCATAAATTCCATTTCCTTCTTGGTCTTCATATCCGCAGGAAAATACTTCTGCAAGAACTTATCCTTGAATGTG
>NC_032017.1:15956829-15957452 GCF_001865875.1 Lupinus angustifolius | reverse complement strand
TTTTCAGCTTCCTTGGATAACATGTAGGTCGCGTAATTGACCTTCTGCTCATCGGTGCACATGAGTGTCCGGAAGATTTTCTCCAGCTCTTGGATCCATTCATTTGCAGCCCCAGTTGCAAATCCTCCCTTGAACTTCGGGGGTTGTCTACGACATAGTTCCTCTGAGGACCGTAGGAACTTGCAGGTGGTACGACACTCTCCAGTGTCGCATTCCTCACCTTGACGCTCTCTTCATAGAGCCTGCATCTATTAGCTGCGGTCATCGCCACCATGAAATCTAGGTTAGCGGTTCCACTACCAGCCATCTGAATCTGTGACCATTAGACTAGCTGAGATACTCTTCCTCACCAAACTTATCCCATGGTCATACTCCGATCAAACAATCACACAATCAATCAATCAGACAAGCAACTAACAGACAAAGTCACACAAGAAAGCATGTAAGGCCATGCCCAATGCCGATTAGGAAAGAGCCGCTCTGAAACCATGTTGTAACGCCCCGAAAAATACTCTTTATTTATTACGCGGAAAAGTGAGTAAATTTTTTTTATTTTGAAATTGGTGATATAAAATTGTTTCCTTTAAAAAACTTTTCTTTTCCGGGACATCACTTTAAGTAAC
>NC_032017.1:15955979-15956729 GCF_001865875.1 Lupinus angustifolius | reverse complement strand
CCTTTCTGGGCAGTGCCCTAATTCACATCATAACTCAAAGGGTAACGTCCCTACCACTACGACTATTGCTGAATCACCCTGGACGGTCCTAGACCAAGCCACTTACGGTCAGACGATCTCGCTCCGTGGTATCACGTATCCTTTTCTGGGCATCGCCCTAAATCATACATCCTTCTCATAATACTTTCTTTAAAATTAATTTTCGAGTTTGACTATTTAATTCCAACACCTTGAATACTTTACTTTTTAATTCAATTACGGTGTTATACCAAAGTAGTTTATATCACATACCCATACTAGGGTTATTACATACTCAACCAATCAATCCAAATAGTCAAACATAATTACTATCTCGCGCCCAAGTGAGGACCCTTCGCTCAAGCGAAAATTCAATCAACAATACCATTTTAAAACTGGGCATCTCTCGCCCAAGCGAGAATTTTTTCTCGCCCAAGCGAGAAAGACCTGGACAGGTTTCCAATTTTGCCCTTTTCGGCTAATCAAACGTATTTTCACATGGTTTTTCAAACACCTGCACCCAGAAAAGTTCCCAACAACATTCATATACCATATTCAACACATTCATCAACAATCATATATATTCAAAAAATCTTAGGTTTCTTAAAACCCAAGTTAACCCCAAAACCTTTGAGATGGTTTAGGAGATCCGGGTGTCATATTCGGACACCACTATGTCACGATATGTTCTCTCCCACCTTAATGAAGCGTTCCCAACAACATTCATTTACA
>NC_032017.1:15955327-15955879 GCF_001865875.1 Lupinus angustifolius | reverse complement strand
TGAATATCCTTGAATCATCATTTGTCATTGAAAGTCTTAAAATCAAATAACACTCTTTAAAGTAAGATTTTCAATAAAACTTATACCGGAATTATGTCGTAATCCGTGGATATACACCAGGCTAGTTCCCAGGAAAGAGAGGTGGGTCGCAAAGACACCCTTAAATACCAAGTCTTTCCTTAGAAAGAACCTTTCTAGACATGAATACTCACTTCATTAAATTTTTCCGATAGTTCATAAATCTTATTTTTTGCAAATAAAACATTTTTACTCAAACTAACCTTTTAAAAAAGATCATTAAGCTAGACTTATCATTTTACCATCTAAGACTTCATACACTTTAAGTTTATAAAGTCAAGACTTTTAGGTAAATCTCATTATTTCAAGTATACTACTAAAACAAATTTTCATGAACATCTTAACACCTCCTAATTTTTTAGGAAAAAAAACCTCAAGGGTTAGTAAATGGTATTTTTATAGTCATGAAAAAAACGACTCTTAATTTAATATTTTACACTAAACATTTTTTAGTTATTCTTACCACTTTAAAGT
>NC_032017.1:15938283-15955227 GCF_001865875.1 Lupinus angustifolius | reverse complement strand
GGAGAGCCTCACCCTCATCAAATCATAAAATTTAATGCAAGGTAAGTAGATTTATACTAGCATAGGTGATGTGTCTAATGGTGGTGGAGTGAGAGGATTTGTTGAGTGATTTAGGGAATTTTTGGGGTAGTAAATCAAGGCATTAATGAGTGAAATCTATAAGATTTAGTAGGTAGATTTTGTGAAGTGACTCATGCGACGCGACGACATCGGCGAAACGTGCGCGATTAAAATCATGCTCGAGTCGCCAAAAATGATTGCCTGATTTTACTTAATGATTGGAACTTTGAATTTCGACATTCCGTGTGAAAATATTTTAGAAAATAGTTATGGACCAACTCAAGGTCTATCTTGTCTCGAAATGTGATTATGAAGCCAACGGCCCGATCGGAATTCGATTCCGAGTTACGGAACTCAAAAACCACTTTTTGATCCGTAGCGGGTGAGATTCAGCCCCGACAGCGGTCCGAAACCGACTGTCTCCGAAAATCATGAAAATTTACCACCAAGTTGGAAATAGAATTACAAGACTAAAACTCAACTATAGTTTCGTCTAATTCTTTACCGAAAATTCCCATAAATTTATTTTCGAAAATATAATTAATAAAAACATATATTTTCAAGGTAGTAAATTTCGCGGTGTTACAAGCTGGAAGTCGAAGAGGAGGACTGTGTGGAGTTAGTCTATATAGAAGACTCCATTGAGGTGGTAGATCTCTCCTCCGATTATGAGACGAAGGAGGACCCCAACGAGTGTCCTAGCGCACCCGCTAACATTAGAGCTTGTCACTAGCAGTCATTTCCATTTCTTTTTTGCTTTTGAAGAGGGTATTTGTGTAGGGTACTTTTAATGTGCTAATTTATATTGCATATGTTTTCACTTGGGGCAAAGATTGTATTTCTGCCTTTGGTTTTGTATAAACATTTTCCGTCATTTTCAATAAAAAATTATTCCACGATATATTAAGTGACTTTTGGTTACCATTAAGTAACTATTATTGTCTTTTTCGGAATGTAGGTTACTTAATGTGATGTCCCGAAAATGAATCAAATGTAAATGGAGGAGTTTTACATTACAAAAAAAACATTTACCCATTTTTCGGCAATATTATTGGAGTAATTTTTGGGCGTTACAGATGATGAGCACACCATTCACGTGCTATATAAGCGTTATTAAAATAATGAATATGAATATCACGTTGCTCACAAAGTAATGTATCAGTATTAAAAAAATTGACAACAACTATCTCTCAACTTCAGAATCAACGCTTTTGTAGACCAAACTAACTACATATCAGTAATTATATCTTGGGACTTTTGCTGCAAAGCTTGACAGTGGCAATTTGTGTTCCCATAATCTCTTTCTCCAACTATAAAATCAATATGAACTTAAATGAAGTCACATTACTATATGCAACATCAATATCTACACATGTAAGTGAACTTGATCCATTATCTATAAATTTAGAAGGACAACACCAGTGACATTATACATATTTATCAAGCTACAAATTGAAGAAAAATGTGAGCTTCAAATTGTATCTCTAGCTTGTTTCAACGTGCAAATCTGATTTTCTCCTTTACTAGTTGTAAGTTCAATAATCCTAGCCAACGTTCTAATTCATATGATTTAACAACTTGTAACTCATCATGATGTTTACTAGAGGAACACATAATATTGATAATAAAAGTCAATTTTGAGAAAAACTGATGGACAATTATAACTTATCTTGATGCAGCAACCAAAGCATGTTGTAATCTATGTGCAAAGAAATGCACAAAATAAATTCGAAAGGGGAGCCAATGGATTGACAAGAGATCCAGAATGTGCACTTTGTTTATTATTGAACAAATAATAAGACAAACAATAAGCATCATCATTCACTATAGAGTACTCTAACCATGATGGAAACATTTTGAGCCAACTAAGCTGAAATCGCCTTGGTTTTATATCTTTATTGAATGGATGATCTTCAACATGACATTGATATGAACTCGGTTTAGATAAGCTCTCCAAACTTCACTTCTTTGATTCATCAGATATTCCCAAATTTGAGAGTATTTTCCAAGATCACGTTATAAAAAATTAATATCACATTCATCAATTGATACTTTTGAACATTTGAAGGTTGCTGATCTAGATGAACTACTTGCCCAATTGAAGAATTTTGTTGATGTAAAGATATTGAAGTTATACCATATTCATAATCTTTGTCAAAAGGTTTCCTTGTAAAATATGAATCAAGTTTTTTATGCTTGAACATTATGCATTTTAGATAATTTATTAACCCGAACTTAATCATATAATGAATCATTACAAAAACAAATCATTAGAGAATATGAGTATTTGTGCCTATAAAAAATAGAGTGTAGTTATAATAGAAATTTAAAATGTATAAAAATGTTAATAGCTACACCCTAATATAGAATAATAATACTAAAATATTTAATTATCTATTGATAAAATATGAATATAATATAAAAAAAATATAGGTGAAAATAACTTAACAAAATATAAATACAGCATATGATGAAAGTATTAACTATTACTACAACTCTATGGAGTGGCCTAACAAAGTAACAATGTTATAGAGCCTATAGTGTAAATACTAAATAGGATAACGAGATATTTGTGTGAATACATAACAAAATAATGGTAAAAGTGACAATAAATAATGTATAGCTTTGGAAATAAAATGCAGTAATAATGATGAATTTTATAAATAAAATGCAGTAATAATATTACTTCATTCCAGCTTTGAAAAACTGTATAGAAAACCCTAAATTTTATAAATTATAAATGTTATAAACTATTTTTTCTTTATTATTTATGGAATTGATTATTGTATAAAAATAATTTTAAATTAAAAGTAATGAAATTTTTTAACCCCATACATTTTTAATCTCGACTGTTGATTTTATTTTATTTTTTAAATATAACAATATTATTTTATATTATCACTTTTAGCTTTACAATTTACTTATATTCTTCTTTTCAATCAATTTTATATTTTGATGGTGAGTTCCTCCGAACATCGATATTGACTATATACATTATTGCATTGCTACTATTTTGAGCTAGTCTAATTGTACTAATTTTCTTATTATTTATGAGTAATTTAACAATATATTTATAAAATAATCAATTTTATCAACTAATAAAATTTAAAATGTAATTAAGTAGAGAAAATAGTTGATAGTGTCTACTTACAAAAAAACATAAAATTTAGGGGGCTTTATATATGTTTCCTATATTTTATTTATATCATTTTTCGATTAGTTTAATGATGAAATAAAAACTAAATCTTTAAATAATAATATTCTTATCACCTTTTCTAAATCACCTTTTATACCTTATCCTTCTATTTTTCATCTCTTCTTTTCTTTCTTGTCACATATATCTCTTTTATATCTTCTCATTTCCATGCACCATTTTAAAATGGAGATGTAGAAGTATTTTTATTAATTCTCTGGCTTGAGACTTTGTAATACACACCTCAGTCCTTATTAATTTGATCCAGGAAAAGATAAAAATCTAAATTAGTGTTTAAAAATTACAAATGTTGTAATAAAAAATATTAGAAATAATTAATTTGACTTAAGTTTTTAAGTTCTCCAATTTTCCACACACCAAATTATAACACATACAGATTTTGAGTTACAAAAATAAGTCTTTATCCTAAAATTATATATTAGGATCTAGATTCTGGGTTGATTCTGAGAACCACTATCGAACTTGTACTGCCCCTTGTTTGATTCGAATTGGGAATGACTTAAAAAACTCAGTTAAATTGAGATGGAAGAACATATTAAATAAAGATTTGAAGTCCCAAATTTTATTTCACACCAATTATAATGAAGCAAAATAAAAGAAATAATGAATATTCAATTTTTTTAATTGACATTACTACACATTTTTATTAATGTGAGACATTATTTGGGACATGGTTTAGAATAATACTTCTTGGACACATTTTGGTGTAGAACTAAAAGTTAAAGGGTGGTGGAAAATGCAATTACTGGAATCATCCATAGACTGTTGCTTTGCACAGTATAGAGTCATGACTTGTCTATGTCCAACCATAACAAAATCATACCCTTCAAATTAAAGACACACTGAAGAATTACGTAAACATAGAAAAATGCTCAAACTGTCACACCAACAGCATCAAAGCCATGCAAAAGATTCATACCTCATCTCAGCTCTTATCTTATTCTTCATTGCTTACACAAAACCCTAGAAAACTAGTTAAACCTAGACCATGAATGTAGCAGCTATAGCTTGTAAATTAATTAAGTAGCATAAAGAACTTCTTTGAAAGCTGAAGTATGCTAGAAATGTAGCAGATAGCATGAGCCAATGGTCGATCTAGCTAGTTCCCCAGTAGTTTGTACCCCAATAGTTTGTATTAAATAGTTGAAGATGTGTAGTCATGATTAATGTGAAAGAGTTGAAGGAATAAAGTGAAAAAGTTTGTGTTTCGAGCCTTACCCATAATAATTAAAAAAAAAGAGTTATAAGGTGGTTTGATGGTTACAGGTGGAGTAAATGAGGTTGTGATACAAATTGTGTTGTTTGATGTGTAAATTATTTTGTAATTAAAAATACTTTTAAATTTGATGCAATCTAATATATTTTAAATGTGATTGTACCGTGACTAGATGTATTTTAAATTATTTTGTAATTGCGTGTAACATAGTTATGATGAGGGTAATATATACCATTTTTTGAGGATACTTATGTGTGCATGCCCTAATCTATGAGTAGCTTAGCCACCTTGCATGAGCTATATAGTGTTTCTATTGGATTTTGTGGTTGCATCACATACAAAAGTTGGAAATAGGTTGGAAATAGAGTGATAATAATGATGGAAAAATGTCTCTGGATCTTTAAGTATCTTTTACATGTTGTGTCTTTTTCTATGGTCCTTTCTTTTCTCTCTCTCTCTGCCACCATATGCATGTTTCTCTTCTCTGCAGAATCTTTATCTAAATTTTCTCTCTGCAACTAAGCCCCCAACAAGGGGCCCCTCATTTAATCGTACAACTTGTTGCAGTCAAAATTGCATATGTTTTCATTTTTTATTTATATATATCTCAAAACCACAATAATAAAAATAGATTAACAATTATAACGTAGGAAAATGAAATATACGATATGAGACATATTTCCAAAGATACTTCATATTAGGAAGATTTTACTTTTGATTCATGATTAAAGGATGTTTTTTGATATATAATAATTTTATAGCATAGTAAAGTTTCATTTCAAAATCAATTAATAATTAATACGTGTAAGGTTATAAGGCAGACTATAAAGTACTTATTTCCAAATAAATCTACTAACTACTATATCACATAGAGTAGAATATAACTAAATAAATTAGTTAACTTTACACCCATTTTTAAACAACATAATATTTTTATTAAATACCTGAACATTTTTTATGTACCAAAGAAAACGGATTACTCTATCTTTATGGCATACATATTGAATGATAATGGTATATGAGAGAGTAAAGGTGATAATATTCAATTGGAATCAAAATCCAGTTTACATGACACTTATATTTATTTATTTATGGTTAGAAGATATTTGTACCTTAAAATTAAAAGAAAAACGACACTCTCCTCTGAAGAGGAGTCTCATACATCAATTGTTTATACAATAGTGCTTAATTATCAGGTTCCATCAATCATCTAAATTGAAGATAAATCATTAATGTATAGTTAATAAATTTAAATTGATAGAATCGTATTTATCTAATCAAAAAACGTTGAATAATCACTTTTTCCAGACAAATAGCATCAAATTAACCTAATCCTAAGATTATTTATTCCAAAATCTTAGATGGGTTGACTTATAATGAAAAGTTAATTTAAGAATGTGACTATAAAAACAACTGAGCTAAGATATATTTTTAATAGAGTGATCACTGATTGTTGTATGGTTTTTGAAATAGTGATCTTTAATAAACTGACTTTTGACTAAATGTTTATTAATAGATTGATTTTGGTTTCATTTTCTTTAAGATGAAATAAAAAAATTCAATTGAATTAGATATTTAGCTATCCAATATATTAAATAAATTGTCTAATTCATCAGTCCGATACATTGAAATAAATCAATGAATGTAAAAGATACTTAAAGATACATTGAAATAAATAAGGTCTTATGCCTTGATCAAATAATGAAAAAGATTCACAATATTCATTTTATGCTTCCGCATTATTTTCGCAATATGGTATCAGAGCCTTCATCTTGAAGGCTTTGATCACCGCTGCACATTCTCTAAAAAATATTGTCTTTCTCTTCCATCGTCATGCATCAACCATCAAAGTAAGAAGTTGGACTTTAGAGTATAAAGGCAAATCAAATCACCAACAATCTTTCTTCCATCAAGTTGTTTTGGCTTCTTTATCTATACCAACTATCTTCTAATATTGTTCGTGATTTCCAATTACAAATACATACATTTCTTCCACTATATGGTGATAAGATGTGATCGTGAGATGGAGGAAATTCTGTGGTTTCTATGGAAATTGAGATTTCAAGCCTTAAAGGGTGATGATAAAAAAGCTTACATGAGAATGTTAAAAAAAGGAGCAAGAAGAGAAAGAAAATAAAGGAATCCATCATAAGACTAAGATTGAGAGAGTTATTGTATTATTAAGACTTCAATAGTTTTATTTTGTATGTCTTTCCAAGGCAGAGGCACCATTCTTTATATAATAGAAGGTGTTGCTTGGAAAGGAAGCAAACAGAATTAAAAACTGATTTAACAACTTCTTAACCAACTTATTGGTGCATATTCAACATGTGCTTAAAGGTAAGATGCTCCACTACTAAAGCCAATCCATACAGCAGCCTTTGTACAATCCATGAAGCCTTATAATATGACCTGCATAATCTGCAATAAAATAGAAAAACAGAAACAAGAGAAAAGCCTCATGAACTAAGCCATGGGTCAGGATTATTAGATGATGCATACAATGATTAATGATTAAAACAATGAGCAATATGTTTAATACCCCCTTCAAGATGGAGAATGTATATTAATCACTCCCAACTTGCTTAACAATTGATTGAAAACAATAGGTTCCAATGGTTTAGTTAGCATATCTTCTATTTGAGCAGAGGTTGAGATAGGTAATAGATGAAGAAGCTTGTTGTGCAATCTTTCTCGAATAACATGGCAGTCAATCTCAACATGTTTGGTACGTTCATGAAACACATCATTAGCAGCAATGTGTCTTGCCGAATTATTATCACAGTAAAGTAAAGCAGGTTGTTTGTAAAGGACTTGGAAATCAGTGAGAAGATATGTAAGCCACTGAATTTCACAAGAGGCTATGGCAAGGGCACGATACTCTGTCTCTGAGGATGATCTAGAGACAGTGTTTTGTTTCTTGGATTTCCATGAAACAAGAGAGTCTCCTAGGAACATAGAATACCCTGTAATAGATTTCCTAGTATCGGGACAAGTGGCCCAATCTGAGTCGGAGAAACCTTTAATTTGGATGATGGATGTGGTAGGATAGAGCAAGCCTTGTCCAGGTGTTCCTTTTATGTATCTAAGAATACGAGTCATGGCTTTGTGATGCATGATAGTAGGATTAGCCATGAATTGTGTGAGTTGTTGCACAACAAAGGTGATATCAGGACGGGCATTAGTTAAGTAGAGTAATCTTCCTACAAGTTGCCTCTAGGAGACAGGGTCATGGTAAGGCTCACTGTCACGTTGGTGTAGGTGAATGGTTTTAACCATTGGTGTGGGAACATGCTTGGAGGTGAGGAAGCCAGTATCATGAAGTAAGTCTAAGATGTATTTTCTTTGGCATAATGTAATGCCAAGCTTGGAACGGGCTACTTCAAGTCCAAGAAAATATTTCAAGTTCCCTAAGTCTTTGATTTTGAATTGAGTGTTAAGATGGTCTTTGACAGATTGAATTTCATTGATGTTGTTTCCTGCCAAGATGAAATCATCAACATAGATCAATAGGGCAGTGAAGTGACGGTTGTTTGTCTTTGTAAAGAGAGAGTGGTCATGTTGGGATTGTTTGTATCCCAAGGAAATGAGAGAAGAGGATAATTTGGCAAATCATTGCCTACTAGCTTGTTTCAAGCCATAAAGGGATTTATTTAATTGACAAACCTGATTTGCTTTGGAACTATGCACACCAGGAGGTAGGTTCATGTATACCACCTCATCAAGATCTCCATGGAGGAAAGCATTATTGACATCAAGTTGATGCAATGTCCAACCTTGTATTGCAACTAGAGCTAGGAGAAGCCTAATGGTAGTTAGCTTAATAACAGGGGCAAAAGTCTCATTGTAGTCTAATCCTTCGGTATGGTTATATCCCTTTGCAACAAGGCGTGCCTTGTGTCTTTCAATGCTGCCATCTGCGTTATACTTGAGTTTATAAACCCACTTACATCCTATGGCTCTTTTGTTGGGTGGAAGAGTAGTTAGGGTCCAAGTGTCATTGAGGTGTAAGGCAGCCAATTCATTGTTCATGGCTTTGATCCAATCAGCAGATTTTATGACTTGATTGTATGTTTTAGGCTCGGTATGAGAGGTGATGGATAAGGTGTAATGCAACTGATGATTGGATAAAGTGTTATAAGACAGAACATGATCAAGGGGGTGTTTAATGTTTTTATGTTTGGATGTTGATGTAGTGCTCAGGTAGTTGCAATGGTAGTCCTAGAGGTACCTAGGTGTATGAGAGGGTCTAAGGGATCTTCTAGTGTGTATCTTAGCATCATTGTGGATAGGTGAGGATGTTGGGCTAGGTATTTGGTTGGAGAGATCAATGGTATTGTGAGACAAACTGGTATGAGTAATAGAGATATCATCATGTAGCGGAAGGTTACGTGATGGTGTTGCAGGCAAAGGGAGGATACCATCAGTGGTAGCAGAATTAGGATTATGGGAAGGTTGGGTGACTTGGTAAGGGAAGACATGCTCATGGAAGGTGACATTGCGAGATAGGAAGAGGTTCCTGATGTGTAAGTTGTACAAGAGGTAACCCTTAATACTAGTTACATGACCAAGAAGAAGACATTTAGTAGCTCTAGGATCAAGCTTGGTCCTATTATGTTTAAGTGTAGAAGCATATGCAAGGCATCCAAACACACGAAGGTAGGTGAGGTCAGGTTTCTTGTGGAATAAGGTTTCATAAGGGGATTTGGAGTTGAGCATAGGTGTTGGTAGTCTATTGATCAGGTGGACAGAGTGCAGGAAAACATAGCCCCAAAAGGCCTTGAGCATATGGGATTGGAAAAGAAGAGAACGAGTGGTGTTTAGGATGTGCCTGTGCTTTCTCTCAACCACAGAGTTTTGTTGTGGTGTCTCAATACAGGATTTTTGATGGATGACCCCAAGTTGGGCATATAAGTCAGGCTGAATAAATTCCAAGCCATTGTCAGTTCTAATAGCCTTAATCTTCTTGTTGTGTTGGGTTTTAGCTAGCTGGAAAAAGGTGCTAATTAGTTTCCTTGTCTCAGACTTGTTAGTCATAAGGTAGACCCAAGTGTACCTATTGTAGAAGCATATGCAAGGCATCCAAACACACGAAGGTAGGTGAGGTCAGGTTTCTTGTGGAATAAGGTTTCATAAGGGGATTTGGAGTTGAGCATAGGTGTTGGTAGTCTATTGATCAGGTGGACAGAGTGCAGGAAAACATAGCCCCAAAAGGCCTTGAGCATATGGGATTGGAAAAGAAGAGAACGAGTGGTGTTTAGGATGTGCCTGTGCTTTCTCTCAACCACAGAGTTTTGCTGTGGTGTCTCAATGCATGATTTTTGATGGATGACCCCAAGTTGGGCATAGAAATCAGGCTGAATAAATTCCAAGCCATTGTCAGTTCTAATAGCCTTAATCTTCTTGTTGTGTTGGGTGCTAGCTAGCTGGAAAAAATTGCTAATTAGTTTCCTTGTCTCAGACTTGTTGGTCATAAGGTAGACCCAAGTGTACCTACTGAAGTCATCCACAATGGTCAAGAAGTACCTGTGGCCATGGATGGTAGGTCTGCTAAGGGGACCCCAAATGTCCATGTGTATAAGGTCATATGGTTCAATGCTAAAAGAATAACTCTTTGTGTATGGTAATCTTGATTGTTTAGCAGTATGGCAAGTATCACAAACAATCTTAGAATCATAGTTAATAAAGGGAAATTTTTTATTTATAGTTTGCAAAACAAATAGAGAGGGGTAGCCTAATCTATGATGCCAAACATCAAAAACATTATGGATTCAATTACGTGTAAATATTTGTCAACAATTCTATGATCTCTACTAAGGATGTATAGACTGTTATATGCTTCAGCATAGCCAATCATCTTCAAGGAAGTCGTATCCTGAATCAAACAAAAATCCTTATTAAAGACAAGCTTGCATTTTAAGGAACATGCTAGCTTATTAATAGAAACTAAGTTGTATTTGAAACTAGGTAGATACAACACATTATGCAGGATAAGAGTGTGAGTTAAATGGATAGTTTCTGAATGTTTTGCTATCATAGTAACATTGTTTGGCAATTTAACATGTATGGGCCTAATGCAACTAACATTTATAAAGTTTGATGCATCATTTGTAACGTGATCAGTGGCACCACTGTCTAAAATCCATGCTTTATTGTTAAGAATTGTACCTGATATTTCAGAGTGTTCTTCATTGAGGTAATCTTGGCTCACTTGGTTAATGTTGTGTTCAAGGCTGCTTATTTGTAAAGGTTGGTCTGTTTATGTGTTAGTTGCATCTCTATTCTTTGTTTCTTGCCCCTTACCATGATCAACATGAATGTTGTTAACAGAACCATCATCTTGCTTGGCCTTGAACTTGAAATTGGGAGGAAAGCCATGTTTGAAGTAGCATGTCTCTGTAGTATGTCTTTCTTTTCCACAAAAAGTACATATTTTGTTGTTGCTACCTGATCCAGATGCCTTGGCATAATTTCCTGTCCATGCATTCCCTTGATATTTCTTTCTATCATTAAAATCATTGTTCCCTCCTCTGCCAGAATTCCTGTTGGGTTGATTCCTCCAAGGTTGGGTAGAGTTTATGGAATTTATCACTTTCTTGTTGCCATATTCTGGTCCCTCATATTGTCTTTCTTGCCGCAAGACAAGTGAGAAGACCTTGTTCATGGATGGCAATGGTTCCATAGGGAGGATTTGGGCCCTCACTGTGTCAAATCGTTCTCCAAGACCCTTGAGGAAACATATGATGTGCTCATGCTCTCTGTAGTTCCTCATGATCCTAGGCATATTGCAGCTGCATCTCACAGGACAGGTGCATTCAGGTAGGGGGCTCAAAGACTCCAATTCATCCCATATTGTTTTCATGTCTTTGTGGAAAGCAGAAATGTTTCTATCACCTTGCTTCATTGAGTGAATCTCTTGAAGGAGATCTGATGTTCTAAAATGATCTCCTTTTGAGAAACATTCCTTGAGATCTTCCCATAGTTCTTGTGCATTTTCTATGTACACAATACTTTGGGCAATTTGTTGTGTTAATGACCTTGTGATCCAAGAGATTATCATGTTGTTGCATCTCTCCCAAGAATCATACATTGGATCTGATGGATGTGGAACTTCTATTGCTCCATTGATGAACTTGAATTTTTTCTTTGACTTGAATGCCCTCCTCATGGCTCTTGACCATGATTCATAATTTCTTCCATCTAGAGGTGTTGATACTAAAGAGAATCCTGGATTCTCCCTAGGGTGCAGATAATAAGGGTTCTGTGTTGCATCAATGTTCTGGTATGCCTGTTGTGTTTGATCTGATTCAGCCTCCATGACTTTGATCTAAATTTGTGAAAGAATATCTGAGAAGATTTGGAAAGACAAGAGAAGGGCGTGAAGAAGATGTAGAGGATGGCCTTAATAGCAGAGCTCTCAATTGGAGAGCTCTGATACCATAAAGGAATCCATCATAAAACTAAGATGGAGAGAGTTATTGTATTATCAAGAATGCAATAGTTTTATTTTGTGTCTTTCCAAGACAGAGGCACCATTCTTTATATAACAGAAGGTGTTGCTTGGAAAGGAAGAAAACAGAATTAAAAACTGATTTAACAACTTCTTAACCAACTTATTGGTACATATTCAACATGTGATTAAAGGTAAGATGCTCCACTACTAAAGCCAATCCATACAACAGCCTTTGTACAATCCATGAAACCTTATAATATGACCTGCATAATCTACAATAAACCAGAAAAACAGAAACAAGAGAAAAACCTCATGAATTAAGCCATGGGTCAGGATTATTAGATGGTGCATACAATGATTAAAACAATGAGCAATATGTTTAATAGAAGAAGATCACAATTCTACACCTCCAAAGATATATTTACATCATTCTGGTGATGATGGTTTCTATGATGTCGAAGTCATTCGCCACAAGAGGATCCACAAAGAGGAACTCGGTAATCGCAAGCACAAACGTCACCATATGCTTCAACAACAACAACAACAAGATCAACAACAACAACAACATCAACAAAATTGACAAAAACAACAACAAGATCAACAACAACAACAAGATCAACAACAACAACAAGATTAACAAGATCAATAACAAGATCAACAACAACATTAAGATCTACAACAACAAGATGAAGTGATTGAGAAAATCCAATCACGTTAGGATCGAGATTCCGATCTATTACATTGTCATGATATCAAATCGAATTATCAAGCTGGAGTCATTGTCATTTACCTGGCCTCCAGCTTGAGGGGGCTATTGAAGTACAAAGCTACCACATTTTACATATTTTACACATTTTACATATTTTACACATTTAACACATGTATTTTATTAGTTTGTTAATTAGTTTGGTTAGGTAAGTATGTTACATATTCATATACTATAAATAAGGTCTTATGCCTTGATCAAATAATAAAAAAGTCTCACAATATTCATTTTATGCTTCCACATTATTTTTGCAATACATAGTCACTTGATAGATTTTATTCATATATTGTATATTATAGTACAATCCATCCAATTTATACATTTGTTACCCCTAAAGTAAGTTAAATTTTTTCTTCGGTGGCACTTGATCAATGATATCTTATTTTACAAAATTAACTTATACCATAAGAAATATGACATGTTTAAAATGGTATTTTGTGATATATATGTCATCTATTAGGTTACAAAATTTATAAGTTGATTGAGGATATATGATATTATTTTAAGAATTACTTCCCTTTTAAATTGTAACTTCAATTGTTGAATAGCAAATGCTTTAAATAGTTTTTAGATTTCAAAATATTGGATATATTTGTTATCTGTTATTTTGTAGTAAAAGAAATTGTAGATATAGGCATAGCAAAGCTGGAAAGGAATGAATGTTTATTGACAACACACTCAAATGACTCAATCATTGTAATTAGAAGATAAAATGTCTCATGGTGTGAGAAGATAACTTCTCTCCTTACACTAATTAAACAATAACACATAACTACTTTTTATTTATTTTTAAAATAAATAAAAAACAAAAAATAAAATAACACAAATATTTATTAATGAATGTGTGAGAGAAGATAATTCCTCCCATTATAGGAGGACATGCTTTATTCCCTTTTAATTAATGGAATTGACTAAACTAGTGCAATAAAGAGGGAAAAGACACTCAATCGAGTAAAAATCTTTTCCATTATTAGAGAAATAAATACTTTTTTACACTTAATTTTAAACATAAAAATGTCACTGCATATATAAATATAATGATATAATTATCATTCTCTATTACTATTGGGAGAGTAATTCATTTTCATTATTCATCTCTTTCATAGATATTCATTTTCATTGATCTTTTGGGGGAGTACGCATCACACATGCACCACACATAAGTGTATTTTAGCAGGAAATTCTCTATGGGCCCTACTATTCTAACCGTAATTGAAATCCGTGAAACTTAAAAATGTCAAATATTCAATTTCTATAAACCATATTTGATGGGAGAGAAAATTACACTCTTAAAAAAAAATTATAATATGAGAAAATACTATTGATTATACTAAAAAGTGAAGTCTATTGACCAAGTCAAAGAATAGATAGTTTCATGTGACAATAAAGAAACAAAAATGAATAATGTGCACTTATCTCATAAACTATTCTCCCTGTTATATATAGAAAAAAGTTCACAAAAGTTCACAAAATTTCCATAAATTTTATGTTTTTTACAAGTAGACACTGTAAAATATATTTTTTCCTAATTATTTCTTAAACGTTAACTATTGGTGAAATTGGTCTCTACATTTATACAATTTTAAATTACTAACAATGAATTGAAATCAACACAAGGAGTAATGCATTAAGTTAGTTTCTCTTCTTTCACATGCTACTTGACCAAGAAAATTACTACTAGATCATTAGTTTTGTTATACCACAACCAGAATACATTTCTTTCACTTCTTATTGGAAACTTCATGAATATTTCTTTAGTGTATATTCTAGACAACCACAATTCAAAAGAACATCTGGTCTTTAGTAATGGGCTTGAATTTCTTGATTTAATATCTGCATCAGATTCTTCTTTACGCTTCTTGTGGAGTGCTAATTCATATTTATCAAGAAACTCCTTCAAATGAGTTTGTTTGCGTACATATCTATCAAAAAATGGACTAAGGTTCTCACCTGGACTTGTTGTAGACATTCCAACACATGAGTTTATGTAAATTATGTAATGTGTTAATTTCAAATTTTTTTGTTAACAATTTTAAATTGTATGTATGTAGGGACCAATTTCATTAATAGTTAAAGTTTAAGGAGTAATTAGAACAAAAAAATAGTTCATATTATCTACCTACAAAAGACATAATAAGGGAGTTTTGTGAACTTTTTCATTATTTATATCACATATGTAACTTACAAATTATAAATATTTTACTTATATCATTTCAAAATATCTTACAAAGCAATATCTGATACAATTTTACTTCATTCATTAGTGTGATAGTCAAATTCAATTATTATCATATTTTTTATATAATTTAAATTTTGAAAGGGTTAGGTGGTTCTTAAAACTAGTGTTGTTAAAACTGTATCGGTTATCAAACCGGTCATGGTACTGGTATAGTGGTATAATGGTTCAGTAATTAAACCGCATGCCGGTTAAATTGGATATACCTTCTTATATATATATATAAACCTATAACAAAAAAATTCAAATAGGTACTCAAATTTATCCATATTTATAATCTACTCAAAATTCACATAAACAAACAACTTTAAGTCTTTAACAAATTCAAAGTCTAAATTGCAAAACATATATCAATCCAAAAGCATCACTTAACAAACGCAAAATATAAATAAATGACACAAATTCATAACTCACCATACAAAACAAATAAATTTGGAGTTTTAACATTTAACACCAATTTTTGCACCAAATCGTACCTTCAGACTGCTTACTCCAAGATTACACAAATGCCACTGAGATTACACACCAATGTTAGGAACCAAAATGCGTAATCTACGTATGCCTTAGAAGCATGTATTTGAAGTGTTGAAGAATGGTTGGAAAGAGGGGTCACTTGTAAACTTTATTTGGAAATCATGTATAAATGGATCTTAAGAAATCATAGTTTTCACATCCATAAGAATAGTTACAGATTACTAACCTTTCCCCATGGCGATACGATCCTCCATTTAGTTGTTGTTTGGTGTTCTTGGTTTATAGAGTAACTTTTCTATCTGCTTCCCGTTCCTACTATGCTTTTCCTTAAGTGATGGCTGAAAGAGCAATCTTTATGGGCAGAGATAGGGACAATGTTTCTGGTCCTTTTTGCTTGTTAGTATAATGCTTCCATCAAGCAGTATATACAGGCTCTTTCCCAAGAGTCTTACCATTTCATTGATAACTCTTCATCCAAGAGTTATATCATTCAAACAATGAAATAATACATTCATTCATGTCACAAGAGGCATATTTCTTACATTCTCCCACTTGTCTCATGTGACAATACAATTCATGATTTTATAAACATCAAACATAATGCGCATATTCAGAATATGTTTTCCATATTCATTACATTACAAGTCATGATTAAGAACAAGAACTAACAACAAATAATTACATAACTACAAATAAATTAAAAAAATTGTTTTTTTTCATCTCATGACATCATTTTGGTTGTTTTAAAAAAATAAGTTTTAATTGACTCGATTGGTAAAATCGACCCAACTTTCCGAGTCAATGATTTTAACCTTAAATCGATCGAGTCAAATTGAGTCAATCCAATTTTAATAAAAAATCAGTTAGATGTAAGACTCAGACCGGTCAAATATCCAGTTCACGTATGAACCGATCGGATTGACGACAAATTTTATAACACTTCTTTAGTGGATGAAATATAGATGTGACATAGTAAGAGTTTTAAGAATATTATAGATGGTGATGTCTTATCACTACGCCAGATATCGCAATAAATAACGGTCATTCAACATCGCAATTTTGAACGACGCTGTTAAAAACGAGGCGGAAGAATATTGACATCGCATACTAAAGTGTGTGCTGTCAGTGTGTGTAACTTCAACAACGCATTCTCCACATAACGTTGTTAAATATCAGTAACATTAGCGCTGACTTGAATGAGTTATGTTTAACAACATATTTGATAGAAAGAACTGTTAATGTTAACATAACCGAAAGTAGACTTTCTTGTGTCTATGCATCCGGCAAAGTCTGAATCTGAATATCCAATCACCTCTAGATGATTTGATCTCCTATAAGTAAGCATGTGATCCTTTGTACCTTGTAAGTATTTCAGAACTTTCTTTGCAGCTTTCTAGTGTTCTATACCGGGATTACTCTGGTATCTTCCTAACATTCCAACTGCAAAACTAATATCTGGTCGCGTGCAAGTCTGAGCATACATTAAACTCCCAACTATAGATGCATAATGAATTTCTTCCATTTG
>NC_032017.1:15928692-15938183 GCF_001865875.1 Lupinus angustifolius | reverse complement strand
AAGTCCACAATGAAATGGGTAAAGATGAATTACTCAACATACTCCTAACCATATTCAACAATGTTCTATTACGCCTTTCCGATACACCATTTTGTTGTGGTGTACCTGGCATTATGTATTGTGCACATATGCCACGAAATTTAGAAAATGGACAATATGTTGTCCATTTTCATCATATCTTCCATAATACTCACCACCTCGATCAGACCTGATAATTTTCACTCTTTTATCTAATTGTCTTTCAACTTCAGTAATGTAAATCTCTAAGGCTTTTAGGGCTTGAGATTTATCAGACAATAAATAGATATATCCATCACGTGAATAATCATCAATGAAGGTAATGAAATATTTTTCTTTATTGAAAGAATTAACATCAAAAGGTCCACAAATATCTGTGTGTATAATTTCAAGAAGCTTAGTGCTTCTTGTGGCTCCTTTCTTTGTGTGTTTTGTTTGTTTACCTTTAATGCAATCCACACAAATATTCAGATCGGTAAAATCTAAATCTGGAAGGATTTCATTCTTTACTAATCCTTTCATTCTTTGGAAATGTGTCCCAAATGTTTATGCCACAAATAAGCAGACCTTTCATCAATTAAGCCATGCTTAATTCCAACATTATGATGCAAGGTTAGAAGTGTTTCAGAGAATAGACTATCAAGATTTAATTTATACAATCCATCACATAATATACCATTACCAATTAAATGAGTATATTTATACAAACTGAAACATTCATTACCAAATTTAAAAGAGTATCCAGCAACATCAAGTTTAGATAAAGAAACCAAATTCCTAGATATATTAGGTACATAAAGGGTTTCAAATAAATCTAAATGATGTCCAGTGTCAAGGATTAAACGATAAGTCCCGACGGCTTCCACTGGAACCTTCACTCTGTTTCCCATAAAGACAAATTTTTCATTTGGTCTTGTAGTTCGGGTCGTAATGAATCCCTGCATAGTATTAGAAACATGAGCAGTACATCCAGAGTCAATCCACCAAGTATTATAAGGAACTTCTGCTAAGTTTGATTCAAAACATACATAAGCACTAGACTTACCTTTCTTTTCAAACCAATCTTTGCGTTTTGGACAATCCTTTTGGAAATGCCCAATCTTTCTACAGAAACGACATCTGTTATCATGATGTTCCTTCTTGTGGATTTGAGAAGATGACTCATTAATCTTTAAGAGTCCTTTCTCTTTCTTGTCATGTTTCTTACTTACTTTCTTTCTAGCTCCTCGATGATTAACATAATTGATGGAATGATTTCCTTGACTCCTCATTCTGGTTTCCTCTTGAACTAACATACTATGCAATTCATGCACATTCCATTTGTCTTTCATGGTGTTATAGTTCATTTGGAAAGGACCATATTCAGAGGGTAATGAATTTAGTATAAATTGCACAAGGAAGTTTTCATCCACATCCATTCCCAATGTCTTAAGTCTTGCTGCAATGTTTGTCATTTCAATAACATGTTCATGCATAGTACGAGAACCATCAAATTTCATGGTGGTCAATGTACTCATTAGTGTCCCAGCAAGAGACTTGTCAGCAGTTTGAGAGCGCTCTTCCACAAACTTTAGCATTTCTTTAGCACTTTCAGTTTTAGGAAGAGCTGACTTAATGTTGCCAGCAATACTCATTCGCATATACATTAGACTCAATCTGTTTGATCTTTCCCAATTTCTGTAATGAACTTTATGTTCTTTAGTGCTTATATTGGTAATAGCATTTGGCTTATCTTCTCTAAGTGATAAATCCAAATCCATTACCCCAAGGTCAAATTGGATTTGTTCACTCCATTCAGAGAAGTTAAGTCCATTGAAAGTTGGAACAGATGAGAATTGCGAATGCAAAGTAATAGGTACTGCAATCAATGAAATCAAACAAAAAAACGTTAAGGCTTTGAGTTACATGTAAAATTAATTCAGAATACTTCATAAGTGTATATTAATGTCTACCTTTGGGTAATCCATCAATATACCATACTAGACATGATGATACTAAAAGAAAATTCATATAATTTGGTAATAATCGATGCATAAATTAGAAACATTTACTATCTTTGGATATATAAATATAACTAATGATGCATTTACAATACCAACATTCATGCTCATTGATTATAAGAACAAACAATCAACCTTTGGGTTATTCTTAACTGTCTTATAATAATGAACTTCAATTTACTCATAAACAAATAATTGTTATATCATTCATAGCATCAAACTAATGAGTAAATGAAATATGATCATACAATGTGGAATTAGATAAACATAGAGATTTGACCACTTTGGTGATTAACAAATCTATCATACAACAATTCCAAATAAATGAAATATGATCATACAATTTGAAATTAATTAACATAAAAATCTGACCAATTTGGTGATTACAAATCTATCATACAATAATTCCAAACATCTAACAAGTCATAATATTATACATACTCATGACTCTCAAAATTACTCATAAATTATAAAGTTACTAATATATTCATAAAACAATTGCATCAATTGCATTATAAGTCTTAATTATATAATAGATATATGTTCACATTATAATATAACATTACTTCTCTATAACAGTATATATATATAACATATATTATCAACTATTATACATACTATTAGTTAACGTTATACACGCATAATATATATTAAATATTTATATAACTTATGTGGTTATCGTGATATATACAGTGTGCTAATGTTAAATATATGTACAAAAATTACATTTATATAGTTTGTGCAGACTATATATAAGCGTTTTTTTTAAATGTATTTGAAAATGGAAATATGAAAAATCACAGTACATCTTTTATGTTTTGTAAAGTATAGCAGAATAGGAACACAATAGAAATAGAGTAATAACAGTAATATAATATATATGTAATATATTGCAGTGAAACAGTGAAATAGTTTCTGCATAATGTTACTTAACACAAGAACACCAAAGACTATATAAAGTAATTAATGCTTGACTTTTACAATTCTATTATATATATATTAAACAGAGACATAATATTTTATAAACACCTGAAGTTATTATAAATTGTGTGAAATAAGTTTTGCTTTTGTTTTATGTTCTAAGTTATAAATCAAGACAAAATGCAGAAACAGAGTGCCACAGACTATAATATACAATATAATAGAAATGCAGAATAGCAATAGATATCAGGTTCTGTTTCTGTTTTCATTAGTGGTTAATGAGGCAGCGGAAATAAAAAATCATATTCGAGTTCTCTAAACTTTCAAGAACATGTTATAAAATATCATTCAGGATCGAATCAAAATTAATGGAAATTTTCAAGTTCTTAAACACAGTGCTCTTTGTATTAATATAATGAAACACATTATAAATTAAAACATGTACGGTACGGTTTTTATATCACTACTTAAAACACATTATAAATTAATATAATGAAAAATATGTAAAAATATTATATTATAACTTTATCTTTGTATTGTCTCTACAACCTAAATTTATTGGTCCCAATTAGTCCTAAGTAAAAAACAACAATAGCACTCCTTAAGAACAACTCCATAAGATTGTAGGGTTGTAAAATTTATGATAAGGGTCGTTTTACATTTGAAGAATGAACAGTGATAAGATGAACAAGGACTTTTCAACAAACATTTTTTTCCTATGAAGCGTTATGCATAGTAACAAACAAATTTTCCACTAGGAAATTGGTAAACATAACTGCCGGAACAAGTTATCACATGAAGGATAATGAGTTAAGCTCTAAAGATAATAATGTTACATGTTTTGTATTATCAATTAAGTCTTGAAGTAATATTGGTATAATGGTGTAAGTAATATTATTCTCTAATGAAAGATCTCATCTATTTGAGAACAAAGCCATAAACTTATTAGTAAGACTCCAATTGGCCCTTCTAACATCCTCCAAGGTGGCTTACGAGGAAAGATATGATCATAGTATCATTCGTGATATCAATGAACTATCATCTCTCTTAGAAGTACTCAATTAAGATAGTCCAAAGTTAATACTAATTTGGTTCAACTCAAATCCACGGTTTGTTACGTCATCCCCTTCATATAAAAACAACATTACTAACATGCATATGCCAAGTAAAATGGGTAATTAGTATCTAATAATTAAGATAGTATGAGAAATAAATATAAATTTCATGTTCTATATAATAAATCATTTTCCTTGAAAGCTCCCTTCAATCTTTTAATACAAAGTATTAAAGTTTAAGCTTCTTACTTATAAATAGATTGATGATAATATATTAATCGGATAAACTCAAACTTTTAATTATTGTTTCTCTAATTAAAATGTTCGTATTAATTAATTGTTTCTCTAATATAATTTTTACATCATATTCATTAAAAAAAATAATCAAATCCATATAATAATTTAATTATCCTAAAAAAACTAAAATAAATTTCAAAACAATTTATTTTTATATTGGGATTTAGGTAAAGACTTACTCAAACTACTAAACATGTTATTTATGTCTCAACGCATTAAAATCCAATTGTTAGATTTATATTAAGACTCATCTAAACTATTATATAGGTCATCTAGGACTCTACCTACAAAGATCTAATGATTGGACCTAGGCTAAGATCCACTTAATATACTGAATAGGTCACCCATAACTTGACCCATAAAGATCCAACAAGTGGGTCTTGATTATGCCTTACCCAATTTAATATATGAGTGATATGTGCCTTAAGACTTACATATTGGCTCGATCACATAGATGGTAAGAGATTTTTTATATGCAAAGTTTTTGATTGGGAAAGAAGAAGCGAAAATTGTGTTTTTTGGGTTTGAATCTAAGTGCTCATACTTTATGCCTCGTAACTCTATGAATTGAGCTATCTCGTAAAGTCTGTTTTACAAAACAAAATATTTATAAAATAATCATATTTTCAAATTAACAATTATAAATAAATTTAATTAAAAGGACTAAAGTGTAAAAATAGAAACTTAACAATTTGCAGTTAGGCAGGAGATCGAATACCATACTTTGGCAACTAAAATAACCATTGGTTAATTTTGGAAGGGTTTAGGAACTCTTAGTTTTTCATGGCCCCCAGTAATATTGCATAATAAAAAAAGTTAAATCAATTTACTTTGATAATTGGAAGCTAGAAAGAGAAGGTTAAAACTTAGTAATTGTTGATTACTTGGCTTCGTCTAATTTATTAATTATATTTAATCATTCCTTTTGGTAGACATAATTATCAAAATTAAATGATAATCACAATCTAAATTTTTATCTTGATCATACCATTAACAATATTGTAAGCGATTTGCCTAGACATAACATGTTCAAACAAAGCATGACCATGAGTAATGATGTAAGACTGAGATTGCAACTAAGAGAGAGGTGAATTAATTGACTTATATGGCCACTTTTTCTGCAATATCAAGAGTTAAGATGTAGCGGAAAATATATGCAAAATATTAGTAAGTAAAATCAAAGAGATAAGAGAGAAGAGAATATACAAGGAATTTTATACTAGTTCACCTTCTTGTCCACCGAAGGCTACATCCAGTACTCTTGCAACACAAGAGATTATTCCACTAAAGATTATGAGTTGCAATTACAATATCTCACCCCGAGATTTCTATGTACCTTACACACTCCTTAATCCTTATTCACTTTTGGAAAACACCTTTCCAAGTGATTCTAATCTCCTCTCTTATCACACCCTACAACTAAGATGGGGTGAATTAGTTGACTTCAAATAATGGCTACTTTTTCTGCAAAATCGAGAGTTAAAGTGCGCGGAAAATATATGCAGAAAATTAAAAAGTAAAATCAAAGAGATAAGGAGAAGAGAATACACAAGAATTTTTATTTTGGTTCACCTTCTTTTCCACTGAAGGCTACGTCTAGTACTCTTGCAGCACAAGAGATTTTTCCACTAAAGATTATGAGTTGAAAGTTGAAGAACTTGTTGCAAAAAGTCCAGAAAATAATTTCAGAATATGTGTGAGAGCTTTTGAAATTTATATAAGAGTTGTGTATATGTTGTATGTTATGATTGTGAGTTTCAATGTCTTTATATGGACTTTCCAATCAGCCAAAATGTCTCTTTGAAAGGGTAGAAATTGATTGGAATGAAAACATGTCTTTTGGGTTGAAATTCATTCACTTTGAATTTTGGAAATATGATGCAACAACTCTCTCAGTAATCGATTACAACATTGAGTAATCGATTACTCAAATGTTTTGTCCACTAATCATTTATTTTCGAATTAGAGTAATTGATTACAACAAGTTGAGTAATCGGTTACTCAACTTTAATAACTCTAGTAATCTGTTACTCAAAGACAGTAATAGATTACTCTGATCAGTTTTAAGTTGGATAACTCTTTTCTCACACTTGTAACCGGTTACTTAGATGAGGTAACATGTTACACACAATTTTTGAAAATTGTTTTAAGTATTTTAAAGTGTTTCAATTTTCTTAAAAAAATAGTTTTAGCATTACTACTATTGTATTCTTCATTGTATTTATAAGTATTCTTCATTTTCTTCTTTTTGGCGATGTTGGTGTCTTCATCAAAATCGTGCCAAGGTCAGGAGCAAGATCTTCTTCACAATCTCTCCCTTTTTGATGAGGACAAACCAATATCTTCTTGACAGTGTAATTTTATGAGAGCAACATACTTTGTGATATTCTTGACTTGTCTTGAGTATGCTCCCCCTTTCATTTGGATTTATGTGCGTTTTAAACAGAAAATAAACTCTCCAAACTTTTCTCCCCCTTTTGACTTCATCAAAAAGTAGAAAAGCTAAGAGTTTTCCAGCACAATATATATACCATACAATATGTATATGACAAGAAGATATGATAAAATTTGAGCAATATCATAAAAGTAAAAATATATTCAAGCATTAACAATGCAAACAACAATACAAACAACATAATATAAATTTGTCCGAAACCAGGAGAAATTAATATTACAATAAAAAAATCCTAACAACAAATAAAGTCTAAGATTCAGGCTCAAAACTGTCTTCATCAATGTCCATGCTACTCAGCTTAGAAGAGAGACGATGAAGTTCAAAATGGATTTGTTGATTCTAAGTATCAAAGGCATCCATCCGGTTAGTGATGTAGCCTCGAAGAGAAACCAATTCATCCATAATTATATGGTTTGAAGGCATGACAACAGATGCGGAAGATTGAGCATAAAACTTAGAAGGTTGAGGTTCAGAAGGATTAGTAGGGGTAGGTTCTGGTTCAGGAGTAGGAGGTCTATCTTTCTTATGCTTGTAGGTCCGATCACGAAGATCAAATGTGAAGCCCATTTTGTGGATTACATCCACATCAATATGGCTTTCACGAGGGTTAAACGGGACCTTATTTTCTCTAGTAGTAGAAACACCAAAATGCTCAAGGATTTTTGTTATGAATATTGCATATGGCAAAGGGTTTTGGGTTCCTCTTATATACCACATTTGTCTCATTATCATCATTCTATGTCACTTATTTGAGAGTGATTTGAAAATTTTGGTAAGATGACATAGCTCAGAAAATAATGAAGCAAACGATCTTCTAGTTTGAGATGTCCAGCAGAAAGAATATCTCTATTTTTAACAGTTTCACCATCCCTATTGCTTAAGCGTTTCTATTTCCTCTTTAGTTATTCTACACAGAGAATAATAAAAATCTTTTCGATCATAATTTTCCCATTCACATACAAGGCCGAAGCCTACAATGCTCCCCTGATAGGGTATGTTACAACATAATGAACTCATGGTTTTCAAATCCAAAGTAATGTCTTTTCCTTTTACATAGGAAGTAAGACGGTTTTTCCTAAAGTTTATGTTACAGTAAAATACTCTAATCAGTTCAGGATAAATTTCATTAGATTCACAGCAAAAATCGAAAAGTTTTTGTTGTCTCAAGAGATAAGGAAATAGAAAATCTTCAAACTCAAACTTCCCGAGATTACCGTATTTGGGAGTGAAGATGATGCGACCATGAAAGTGCTCCTCAAAGATTTTATGTTGCTCATCATTTGCTAGAAGCCTCATTGAGTCAAGAGGGTTGAACTCCAAAGATGAAGTTCCTTGGTTCCTTTGAGTAGCATTGATGCGTTGTTTCTTGGTTCTAGATGAGGAAGCCATTGAAATGAGTTTTGGAAAAGTTAGGTTTTTGGGTTTTGGAGATTTGGGGTTTTTGATTTAGGCCACTAAACACGAAAATGATGGTTTAGAAGTGAAAATGTGATATGAAAGCACACAAAAATAACTCAAAATGGATGAAAAATGAAGATTTTAGAGAGAGATAGAGGTGGCCACGAAGAGGGTTTGAAATGAGGAAGAAGAAGAGTTTGAAAGAGTTTAAAAATGCAAAAAAAATACATATATAACAACATAGAGTAGTCGGTTACTCACTTTGAGTAATCGGTTACTCAAATTAAAAAATTTAAAATTTTCAAACAACAACATAGAGTAATCGGTTATTGAAACACGCTGTTCAACCCTGTAATCGGTTACTCTCCAGTGTAATCGATTACTGACCCCAGAAAAACTTATTTTTAGGCAAAATTAAGCTATAAAAATGTTTTTTAACCCAAAAAATTGCAATTTTAAACATAAATAAACACATTTTAGTTCAAGTAGGCATGAAATAGATATAATGAAGCACACATATAGTCATATATAAGCATTTAAGATAAGTATGCTTCATTAAGAATGCCTAATTCTCGTCTAATTTTATAGAAAAGTTCTTTTGCCAATGGTTAAGTGAATATATCTACTAGTTGGTTGTGAGTATCAACAAATTCTACAGACACATCCTTCTTTTGGACATGGTCCCTAAGGAAGTGATGCCGTATATCAATGTGTATAGTTCTAGAATGCATAACAGGATTCCTTGTGAGATTTATGACACTTGTATTGTCACATTTTAAAGGGATGCACCCTAAGTCTAAGCCATAATCTCGTAATTGTTGTTTGAGCCACAACACTTGGGTACAACAACTATCTGCTGCTATATATTCAGTTTCAGCAGTGCTTAGGACAACACATGCTTGTTTCTTGCAAGACCAAGAGACTAAAGCATTTTCCAAAATATGGCAAGTACCACTTGTACTTTTCCTCTCAGTTTTGCACCCAGCAAATTCTGAATCCGAGTATCCAACCAAATCATATATACTTCATTTTGGATACCACAACCCAATGTTAGATGTACCCTTAAGATATTTCATGATTCTCTTAACGACAACTAAATGTGATTCCTTTGGTTTAGATTGATAGCGTGCTCATAGACATACACTAAACATGATATCAGGTCTACTGGCAGTTAAATATAAAAAAGATCCAATCATACCTCGATACTTTGATATTTCAATGCTTTTTCCTGCTTCATTCGTATCAATGTAAGTATCGGATCTCATAGGAGTAGTTATTGGCTTGCAGCCATCCATGTCAAAATTTTTTAGCAAGTCTCTACAATACTTGGATTGACTTACGAAAATG
>NC_032017.1:15927345-15928592 GCF_001865875.1 Lupinus angustifolius | reverse complement strand
GATGTTTGTAATCTTCAAAACCAGGAGGTTGTTCAACAAACACTTCTTCTTGAATGTAGCCGTTGAGGAAAGCACTCTTTACGTCCATTTGATATAACTAAAAATTCAAAGAGAAGGCATATGCAAGTAATAGCCTAATAACTTCAAGTCTAGCAACCAAAGCGAATGTTTCATCAAAATCTATACCTTCTTCTTGATTGTATCCTTGGACTAATAGTCTAGCTTTATTTCGAACAATAATACCATTTTCATCAGATTTATTTCGAAATACCCACCGAGTTCCAATAACATGCATGTTTTTCGGTCTAGGAACAAGTTCCCAAACTTCATTTCTCTCAAACTGGTTTAATTCTTCTTGCATAGCAAGAATCCAGTGTTCATCCTCGATTGCTTCATCAATTTTGGAGGGCTCTATCTGAGAGACGAAGACCATATTTAGACATGCTTTATCAAGCATTCGTCGGGTAGTGATACTCGTATTTAATTCATTAATAATGTTGTCAATTGGATGATCTCAATGAGTTCTCCATTCTTTTGGTAAATCTGTATGAATATGCGCCTCTTGAGATGGTAGGTTATCATTCATTTTCAAATGCTCAGTATCAGTTGTAGGTTCAATAATAGAAATTTCATTTGAGGATGAACTTGACAATTCCTCTTCATCAGGAGTTAACCCATCCTTTATATCAGGATTGGTTTCATCAAAAGATACATGAATGGATTCTTCCATGACTAGAGTTCTTTTATTAAAAAATCTATAGGCTTTACTCGTAAGAGAGTAGCCTAGGAATATGTCGTCATCAAATTTTGCATCGAATTTGCCTAAGTTATCCTTACCATTCTTCAAAACAAAGCATTTACAACCAAATACATGCAAGTGAGAAATGTTTGGTTTTATACCTTTGAAGAATTCATAAGGGGTTTTATTAAGAATTGGTCTTATAAGAACTCGATTTGAAACATAACATGCAATACTTACTGCAGCAGCCTAGAAATATTTTGGGAAGTTAGTTTCGTTCAACATTGTACAAGCCAGTTCCTCTAAAGATCGATTCTTTCTCTCTACAATACCATTTTGTTGTGGTGTTCTAGGAGCAGAAAAATTGTGACTGATGCTAATACAATCACAGAATTCTTCAAAAGAAGAGTTTTGAAATTCTCCCCCATGATCACTTCTTATAGCAGCAATTTTTAGTGAATTTTCATTTTGGACTCTTTTAGCATAAACGCTAAAGGCTTTGAATGCC
>NC_032017.1:15924861-15927245 GCF_001865875.1 Lupinus angustifolius | reverse complement strand
AATATAGGTAAACCATCAACTAAGTCTTTCTTAATAAGTTTATTCAAATGGTCCATATGTATATGAGCAACTCTCCTATGCCATAGCCATGCATCATGATTATCATTTGCAACTAAACATGTTATTGGTAAAGATGAATCTATGTCAATCATATATATATTGTTTATCCTTTTACCAACAAGTTTAGAGTTTTGAGAGTTCTTACTTTCAATGATGCACTTATCTGGGTAGAATGCCACATGGAAGCCTTTGTCACATAATTGACTTATGCTTAGAAGGTTGTGCTTGAACCCTTCAACATATAATACACCTTCTATCGTTGTTGAGGGTGACTTGCCAATTCTACCAACTCCAAGAATTTTTCCATTGTTGTTATCACCATACGTGACATAGTCTTTGTCCCTTGGAGTGAGGACAAATAACTTGTTTCTATCGCCCGTCATGTGTTTTGAGCAGCCGCTATCCAAGTACCATAAGTTGTAAGCGGCTCTCAAATTTTCCTTCAAAACAAATTAAAACGATTTTCTAGGTACCCAATGAGATTTGGGTCTTGCAGGGTTAGCACCTTTTTCTATCCATTTGTATTGGCCAGATGACACACCATATTTTCTAATATGACAAGTGTTAGGTGTGTGACCAATTTTATCACAGTAAGAACAAGTGGGTAGATGTTTATGTATCCAAGATTTTATTTTAAAAATAGGATTAATATGGACACTTTCTTTATAAAACTTTATAGTGCTTCCCACGATTGTTTTCCCTAAGACATTCTGATATGAACCTCAAAGAGCCTAACCTTGATCTTGGAGGTCTTGAAGGCATAAGTGGTCCTATGACTAGGGCTCGGTAAAAAAGGGCTCAAAATGCCCTTGAACAACTCATAATGTTGATCTATGATGGTGAGCCAAAAATAGCCCAAGGGGGTGTAAAGATGCTCACTAGCATCTTGGTCAATGGTTGTGACCTAGCCAAGGATGGACCAGGCCATGCGCAAGATTCAGTCCACGGGACTGAGCAAGGCGCCAAAAATGGCCCTGGCACGGAGCCAGACGCATCAGACTCAATTCCTGACCGAGAAAACTCTGACTGAGTTGGGGACTTTGATGCACCCAGTGTTGCACCAGGCGCTGGGCCAAACTGGTCTGGCCAGGAAATCTGACCGAGGCGCATGAGCCAAGCGTGCTGCATCAGGCACTGGGCGTAGCCTGACCGAGTCAAGCCTAGCCAATTTAATTAGCATTGAGCAATTTTAATTTTCATAATAAATGCAAGTTTAATTAATTTAAGCATGTTTGTCATAAATATGCCCATAAAAATTGACCAGAATGAAATTTGACTCGTGAGTGGTTAAGACAAGCCTAAAAGTGTAACCGGCACATTAATGCTTGGACCAACTTCATATTTTCGTGAACCAAACTCATTCTAACTTTGTCTAATATTATTTGGAAGGTAAATAAAGACTATTATAGCCGTTGGAAGGAAATTGCTCGAGGGAATATACAAAGTGACCGTGGAGGAGCTTAAATGGAGCATTTATGAGGCTTAACACTATGTTTGGACCGTTGGAGCTAAATCCACCTAGGCACAATTCATTCAGAGGAATTCTAAGTTAATTTCAGAGCTGTTGGAGCAAAGTTGCTCATGTGGAATTTGCATATGGTCGTTTGAGACCTTAATGGTGCATTAATGGTGCTTTATGCACATGACTTAGCTGTTGCCAGCCTACCATAATGCACCAACGACATCCTATACTATTTAGTGCATTCTTCAGCAACACTTAGCCGTGGGAAATTCATTCCTTAGCAAAGGAATCCTATGCCAAGTCCAAGTGTACCCGAGGAGCATTAAGAAGGCTTAATTCCAACATTTTCCATGTGCTAAAATTAGAAGAATCCTATGAAGCTCATCAAAGCTTAGCCGTGGGCATTAAGGAGTCTTCAAGTCTCTTGATCAATTCACTTAATGGTTGAGCCGTGCACTTAAGAAGAAAAGGGAATCCCATGCTCATTCAACCGTGACATTCAAGTTCATTAGGCCAAGTCATTAAGTTTGTTCTCAATTGTAATAAGGCACATGTGCTATTTCCTTTACTAATCGAATATAGTCTAAATTAGGAGTAGATTCATTTGCTTTAGAGTATCCAATGTAAGCATGCTAGGCATGCACTTTAGTTACCAACCGAGGGAGCCTTAGAGGCTTGCCTATAAATGTAATGCTTCATGCTATGAAATAAACAACTTTGAGTCAAACTAAATTGTATTCCTTTGTGAATCAAAGTGGATTATATCCTTGTGATAGTGTTCTCCAAACCTTCTTGGCTGAACCAAGATTAGAAGTTCTTATCAAGAACCAAGTTCTTGTGGCGAACATCACCCGGCTTATCA
>NC_032017.1:15924471-15924761 GCF_001865875.1 Lupinus angustifolius | reverse complement strand
ATTACATTCTCATTTTTAGCCACACGACTATTTGCATAGCCAAGACCTCTACGGTCTGTAGAATGTCTTTGGACTTTTATGATCTTGTATAAATTGTGACTGCTCTTGTTGAGTTTATTAAGTTGAAGACTAAATGTTGAATCTTTAGTTTCAAGAGCAACACATTTTTGACATAAGGAAGAAATGGGTTTTTCAATATCTTTCTTTAGAACTTTGTTATGAATTTCCAAAATAAAAATTTCATTTTTCTGTTTTAGGAAAAGTTTGGAAAGCTTAACGTATTCTTGATG
>NC_032017.1:15916390-15924371 GCF_001865875.1 Lupinus angustifolius | reverse complement strand
AATTGTGTGAAGCCATCAAGGAAATATGTGATTGCTCCTTAATTCTGAGTTCTGCATTTAAACCATCATCTTTATCTTCTGATATAAGATTTGTTCTTCTATGCTTCTTGTCCTTCTTTCTTTTGAAAGTATGATGCTTTTGTAGGGTTGGACAAGCACATTCAAGATGATCTGGTTTTCTGCATATAGAGCATGTAGATTTTTGTTTTGATGTTGATGCTTCACCATTCGTTGTAGACCTTTGTACTTCTTTGGCTCCATATATCCTTTCTAAAGTGTCCCAGATTTCTTTCGATGTTTTACAACTTGACACTGTGAGGAATTTTTTTTCTTCTAGAGCCGACACAAGAATGTTTTTGGCTTTAAGGTCGTATTGGACTTTATTTTTATCTTCAACGGTCCATGAACATTTTGGTTTTGGTTGTTTAACCCCATTAACAACCATGCATGGTATGAATAGACCTTCTTCTACTGAGTCCCATATATCTAAGTCTTGAGATTCTATGAAGATTCTTATTCTGACTTTCCAAAAATCATAGCACTCTCCAACAAAGCTTGGAGGGCAGTTGATGTTGGAAACTTCTCCTAGAAATGATCTTGAGGCCATCTTCAATATAGGATCAGACTTGAGAATAACTTACTCAAAAAATAGCTCTCGTGTCAATTGTAAGACTGAGATTGCGACTAAGAGGGGGTGAATTAGTTGACTTAAAATAATGTCCACTTTTTCTGCAAAATCAAGAGTTAAAGTGAAGCAGAAAATATATGCAGAAAATTAATAAGTAAAATCAAAGAGATAAAGGAGAAGATAGTACACAAGGATTTTTATATTGGTTCACCTTCTTGTCCACCGAAGGCTACGTCCAGTACTCTTGCAGCACAAGAGATTATTCCACTAAAGATTATGAGTTGCAATTACAATATCTCACCCCGAGATTTTTATGTACCTTACACACTCCTTAATCCTTATTCACTTTTGGAAAACATCTTTCCAAGTGATTCTAATCCCCTTTCTTATCACACCCCGTGAAAGAAAGTATTTTGCAATAATAATGAAGAATGTACAGCAATGGCGGAATTGCCTTTACAAGTATGAAAGTGATGTAACTTGCAATCCAAACAACTCTTTAGTATACTTAGTAGTAATGCTCTTTATAAGTTTGTAAACTTGAAACACTTTCACTTTAAGCAACTTCAGAAAAATCAACTTTGAAAGTTTAAGAACTTGTTGCAAAAAGTGCAGAAAATAATTTCAGAATATGTGTAAGAGCTTTTGAAATTTGTATAAGAGTTGTGTATATGTTGTGTGTTGTGATTATGAGTTTCAATGCCTTTATATAGGCTTTCCAATCAGCCAAAATGTCTCTTTAAAAGGGTAGGAATGGATTGGAATGAAAACATGTCTTTTGGAATGAAACTCATTCACTTTGAATTTGAAAATCTGATGCAACAGCTCTCAGTAATCGATTACAGTATTGAGTAATCAATTACTCAAGTGTTCTGTTCACTGATCATTTATTTTCGAATTAGAGTAATCGATTGCAACAAGTTGAGTAATCGGTTAGTCAACTTTAATAACTCTAGTAATCTGTTACTCAAAGACATTAATGGATTACTTTGATCAGTTTTAAGTTGGATAACTCTTTTCTCACACTTTTAACCTGTTACTTAGATGAGGTATCATATTACATACTATTTTTGAAAATTGTTTGAAGTATTTTTAAAGTGTTTCAATTTTCTTAAAAAATAGTTTGAGCATTACTACTATTGTATAATTAAGAGTATATGATAGAAGTACCTATTTAGACTTAGACTAAAAGTATTGAATATCTTGAAGCTTGAATCTTCATTGTCTTTATAAGTATTCTTCCTTTTCATCTTTTTGGTGATGTTGGTGTCTTCATCAAAACCGTGCCAAGGTCAGGAGCAAGATCTTCTTCACAAATAATGCCTTGCTAGCCAAGATAGATGATGATGTGCTCAACCTCAATTATGACGTGTATGTGATAGAAGTAGCCATGCCTAGAATCAATGAGCAGGGATTGTCCATAATCAGAAAACCCAATTTAAGATCCTAATTCCCCTTATCATGTGCATCCTTCAGAAAACCCAGCAAGTGCCTTGGTTTCACCTCCTCTAAATGGTGAAAATTTTCACCAATGGGAAAATAGAAATGATGATGAGTCTCATATCCAAACAAAAACTGCCTTTTGTTGATGGATCAATCAAAATGCCTGCAAAGGCTGATCAACCTTTAGAGCATGGGAAAGAGCCAACAATATTGTGATATCATGGATAACAAGAGCAGTGACACCCTCAATTGCACAAAGTTTCATATGGATCAACAAAGCTTATGAAATATGGGATGAGTTGAGTGAAAGGTTCTCTCAAGGAAACCTTTACAAGATTGCAAAATTATAGAAGATCATCACCAATTTCACATAGGGAGATCTCAATATGTCCAACTATTTCACATAATTGAAGAACCTCTGGGATGAACTTGATAACTTCAAGCCCATGCCAAAATGCAAATGTGAAGTGCAATGTTGTGGCGAAGTAATCTCTGATGTGAGAAATCATAGGATAGAAAATAGAGTCATAGTCTTTCTTAGAGGACTTAATGATTCCTATGGTGGAGTCAAATCTCAAATAATGATCATGGACCCCTTATCCAACATGAGTAAGGTATTTGCCCTGATCATTCAACAAGAGAGGCAGATGTATGGCCAAGAATTAGAGTCTAAAGCCATGACTGTCTCAAATAATTGGAGAAAGGGAAGCTATTCAGGAAGAGGTCAATGTTCAGGAAGATCTTTTGTGCAAACTAACTCTAGAAGAGGAAATTCCAACACCTCAGGAAGAGGGTCATGGAGTAAGAATTCAAGCAATAACAAATTCTATTCACATTGCAAGAGGAGTGGACATATAGTGGAGACATGCCACAAGCTACATGGATTCCCAGCTAACTTTGGTTAAAATGACCAAGTTCTTTTAGTTGTAAGTTCAAGAATGGAAGATCAGAGATTAGGACAACAGACAGGCCAAAATGGCCATGTTTATGGACTGAACAAGGAGTAGTATCAAAGATTGATAAACATGTTGAATCAACCTAATGAAGAGGCTAATAAATCAGGTTAGAATGATCCTACTACCATCACTACCAATGTTCTACCAGCCACATCTGCCAGTCACAATAACCAAATAACAGGTAATTTTGACCCTACGAATTCTTTTGTCAATTGGATATTGGACAGTGGTGCCACAGACCATATAAGTTTCAATTTAACCAATTTTTCTGCCTACAAAGAGATCAAACCTATTAGGGTAAGGTTAACTAATGTAAATGAGGTAATAGCCAACATCTCTGGTACTATTTCACTTTTCCCTAAACTTTTGATATATGTATTGATGTGAACCTCTTTTGGAAGTTCTTGATAATGATCTCTCTTGATTGGTATTGCACTTTGCCCACGTTTTTATGGGCTATTTCGATGGTGAATTTTGGCAGCGGAATGATATTATAAGATAAAAGAAGATGGGTAAGATATGGGGTGGTAGGCGCCACAACACTTGAGTGTTGATAAGTCGGGTGATGTTCGCCACAAGAACTTGGTTCTTGATAAGAACTTTTAATCTTGGTTCAGCTAAGAAGTTTGGAGAAGGCAAAGCTCTCACACAAGGAAATACTCCTTAATTTTTAACTCAAACAAACTTAATTTCATTCAGAAAATTAGAAGTACACTTATAGGCAAACCATGATGGTTCCCATGTGACTCTATCATGAATCAAGGCTTATTTTTGGACTAGATTAATCTTAATACATGTCTGGTTACATTGGACCCTTCCAGCCATGTTCAACACGAAAATAATGCAAGCAAATGTCCCACATGGGAATTCCTAAGTAATTAAATTACAAAATGCAAGATATTTGAATTTCCATGAAGAAGTGATGCACTTTAGTCTAGGATTCCTTAATTCCTTGGAGAAATTCGGCCATGATTGATTGTCTATGGTCCCCATGAGTTAAGGAGGGAACTTGGACTTCGAATTGTGTATTGAGACTTGGTTGGATGCATTGCACGAAAATTAACCCATATTTATCAAGCTTGAGTTCCCCATTCAAATGAATTAAATGAGTGGAGACTTTGCACGAAAATCACACTCCCATTTATCATTCTTGAGTTCCGAATCTGATGCAATAAGTGTAGTCTCTCTCCAGCTTTAATGATGTTGTCAGTAATTAATGCAAGTGTTCACTCTTCAAGGATTCCTTTATTCACAATTCAAATGAACAAGAACAAGTTAGAAACTAGCACCATTAAATAGGAAACATGTCCCAATTAAAAATTTTGGGAATTCCGGACAGAGGCGTACACAGCCATGTCCAGTATTTTCCTCATTTTGGCCAATATTCAAAGTTACACAATGAATGAAATGAGAACTCCCTTGGTATGATATTGGAGCACTCTCCTTGATGCCTTTCATGAGTAATCCTAGGGCATTTTGTACCATTTTGGTCTTTGCTCTTATCATAGGACCACCAATGCCTCTTAGTTCATCATTATCTAGCTTGGGCTCAATTGGGTTCACATCATCCCCTCCTTCTTGAAAGGATTTCAACCTCGAAGTGAGTTCGCCATCACCTGTATCAAAAGGAGTTAAATCAGAAACGTTGAAAGTGGCACTTATGTTACCATACTAACTTGGAAGTTCAAGTTTGTAGGCATTATCATTCACTTTGTTCACCACACGAAATGGGCCATCTCCTCTAGGAAGGAGTTTGGATTTCCTTTGTTCAAGAAACCTTTCTTTCCTCATGTGTACCCAAACCCAATCTTCGGGTTCAAATATCACTTGTTTTCGCCCCTTGTTAGCTTGCTTTGCATAACTTGCATTCCTTTTCTCAATTTGAGCCTTAACTTGCTCATGTAATTTTTGAACATACTCTGCTTTAGCCCATCCATCCATATGCTTCAAAATATAATCATTAGGAATTGGTAACAAATCAAGAGGTGTTAATGGGTTAAACCCATATACAACTTCAAAAGGTGAGAAATCAGTAGTGCTATGAGTCACTCTATTGTAGGCAAACTCAACATGGGGTAAACATTCCTCCCATGACCTTATATTTTTTTTTATCATGGTCCTTAGGAGGGTGGAAAGAGTCTTATTGACAACCTCAGTTTGCCCATCCGTTTGAGGATGACAAGTAGTCGAATAGAGAAGCTTAGTGCCAAGATTTCCCTATAGGGTCCTCCAAAAGTGACTAAGAAACTTGGTGTCTCTATCACTCACTATACTTTGTGGTACTCCATGGAGCCTTACCACTTCCCTGAAAAACAAATCAGCACCATGGTTAGCATCATCAACTTTCTTGCATGGGATAAAGTGTGCCATTTTAGAAAATCGATCAACAATCACATAGATTGAATCATTGCCTTTCTTTGTTCTAGGTAGCCCTAAAACAAAATCCATTGATATATCCATCCAAGGTGAATCTGAAACAGTTAATGGGGTGTAAAGGCCATATGGCATGACCCTTGATTTGGACTTTTTACATGTTATACACCTTTCACAAAAGTTTTGCACATCTTGTTTCATACGTGGCCAATAAAAATGTTCTTTCAACATGTCTAAAGTCTTTTGAACACCAAAGTGCCTCATTAGACCCCCTCATGAGATTCCTTTACCAACACTTTCCTAATGGAGCTTTTAGGCACACACAATTGTTTTTCTTCAAATAAAAAGTCATTGTGCCTAAAATACCCATTATAGGCCAAATGCATACAAGCAACATAGACTTGTGAAAAATATTTGTCATGCTCATATTGTTCCTTGATTCATTCCAAACCAAACAATTTTGTTTCCAAAGTGGAGAGCAATGTGTGCCTCCTTGAAAGAGCATTCACATTGGTCTTGCCTTTCTTATGCTTTACCACATATAGGAATTGTTTCAAGAACTCAACTCATCTTGCATGCCTTTTGTTCAATTTACCTTGGCCCTTAAGATATTTAAGGGACTCGTGATTACTATGAATCACGAATTCCTTTGACAAAAGGTAGTGTTTCCAAGTTTGTAGTGCCATTACCAAGGCATACAACTCCTTATCATAAGTAGAGTAATTAAGGGTAGCTCCACTTAACTTCTCACTAAAATAAGAAATCGAATGTCCATCCTGCATCAAAATAGCTCCAATGCTAATGTTAGAAGCATTACACTCTAATTCAAATGATTTAGCAAAATTTGGAAGCAATAAAACAGGTGCACTAGTAAGTTTGACCTTAAGCTTGTTAAAGGCCTCTTCTTGTCTCTCACCCCAATGAAAGACAACATTTTTCTGTACAAGCTCATTCAGGGGTGATGCCAAGGTACTAAAATCCTTAACAAACCTCCTATAGAAGCTTGCTAATCCATGAAAACTCCTTACCTCGGTCACGATTTTTGGAGTAGGCCAATCCTAGATGGTCTTTATCTTTTCTTGGTCCACATGGACCCCATTGGCATTTATCATGAATCCAAGAAAAATCACATGATCAACACAAAAAGTACATTTTTCAACATTAGCATATAACTTTTATTTTCTCAAAACACGCAAAACAACTCTTAGATGTTCAGGATGCTCATCTAAGGTTTTAGAGTAAATCAAAATATCATCAAAGTAGACAACAACAAATTTACCCAAGAATTCCCTCAAGACATGGTTCATTAATCGCATAAAATTGCTTCGGGCATTGGTTAGCCCAAATGGCATGACAAGCCATTCATATACACCATAAGTGGTCCTAAAGGTGGTTTTCCATTCATCACCTTCTCGGATCCAAATTTGATGGTAGCCACTTTTTAAGTCAATTTTTGAAAATATGGTGGCACCATATAATTCGTCCAACATGTCATCCAACCTTGGGATTGGATGCCTATACTTTACCGTTATGTTGTTCACAGCTCTACAATCAGTACACATCCTCCATGTGCCATCCTTTTTGGGCACCAAGATGACTGGAACATCACAAGAGCTTAGGCTCTCTTGAACCCGTCCTTTTTGCATCAATTCTCCAATTTGGTTTTGAATCTCCTTTGTTTTAGTGGGGTTGAACCTAGAGGCTGGCCTATTAGGTAGAGACGCACCGGGTATGGGATCAATTTGACGCTCAATGCCCCTTATAGGTGGTAAACTGTGAGGTACCTTGTTGAAAGGGTATTTACGGTGTTTATTTTATTAGTTGGGAGTTTTCTCCTTTCAAAAAATCGTCCTGACAGTAGTGTCAATTTGTTGAAAGATTAATACTCTCATTGTCATTATGTTCTTTTTATTTGATTAAGTAAGAGAACTCGGTTTTACTCTTTGTTCGCCATCTCGGCTTTGTTGAAATAAATTCCAACGCCGGTATAATGATTTCAAGAATATTCCAGTTACAACTTACTTCTTTAATAATCATGTAAATAAGTCATTCCTTCTTTGCCCCATCTCGGCTTTATTAGAATAAATTCTAACGTTGGTACAATGATATCGAAGCAATTACCTATTACATAATTATTAAGTACCTTTGAATACCATCTCGGTTTTGTGGAATAAATTCTAACACCGGTTTAATGGTATTCTAATATATAAAAGTGATGAATAGTTAGTTCTTAGATACAAATAAATAAATAAATAAAGAACAAAAGAATAATAAATTTAGTGACCTTTTATTTATTTACTCCCTTTCGGGTTCATTTTATTAACAAACCAAACTTCTTCCTTAAGGAAGGTTGGTATTAAAGAATAAATAAAATGCGGAAATTAAATAATAATAAATAAAAGTTATTAAGTTAGTTTCATCACTTTTGTATATTAAAAGGCGTTTTCAACAAATAAATTTATTGATAACACTTTACTATTTTACAATTTACACATCTTTCAAGATTCAATTGTAGTATAGTATAGGGTTATGTCGAACCACAAGGAATTGCCTAGTAAAATAAATCATGTAAACATGTCAA
>NC_032017.1:15910885-15916290 GCF_001865875.1 Lupinus angustifolius | reverse complement strand
TATATATATATATATATATAAATAAGTAAACATAAATAAAATGTTGGTTTGGTACAAAACCAAACTAAATCCACATGATGACTAAAAAGTTTATAGTAATCATAGTTTTATTTGCTTTTGTGAAGTCTAACACTAAAATTAGATAGAGATGTGATTTGGGTTTGTGCAGTGAGTTGTTTAACGAGCTTATGTTTGTTTTGGGTTACCTTTTATTCTATCATCTACGTCAATGCACTATTAGCGGATTAACACAGCACTCAACGCGACCATTAGTGACCCAATTGACTCAGTGAAATAGATGTCGAACATTATGTATATTTGACTTAGTTGATAAACATAATTTTTCTTCCATTTTTTGCTCTTTTTATATACCAACGGGGACTGAATCTTCATCAATAGAGAACTTTAGAAGAAAGACATAGAGTTGGGTAAACTCTTGAAAAAGGACGAATTAGCACTAAAAATGAAAAGTTCCCTCTAAAATCGGAAAAAGCAATGTCATAGCCATTTTGCTTTTTCTATTCTCATTTTTATACACACTAACAATTTGTTTTGGAGGGAAATGAAAAGAAATAAAAGATTTAAGAGTTATCACAAGTGTATTTCATGACTCTCAAACCTTCATTTTTTCTTTCTTTCACTTCCAAAATCACTTTCGAACTAACCCTAAAAAGAGGAAAGAACACTAATATAAGATAATTTTTAAAAGTATTTATTAAAATAGATGTGTTTTAAGGCATGGTCTTGTAGATCTCTCAAAAATATTTTAATTGGATAATATTAATATTTTAAATTTCTAAATACTTTTTCATAAAATATTGGATAACATTAATAATGTTTTAATCGTGGAGTAGTAAAATCTTAGAGCGTACAGAACTTTATAGCACACATCTATTACCTATATAAGAAAAACAATGTTTTTCATGACACATGTCATTTCTTTGACAAAATTTTTCCTCAACTAAAATTTCCCCTCCAAAACATGTACATGTTATTCTTACTTACATTCACACATTGTATTTTCCCTTTTTATATATTGTATATTTTAATAATTTAATGTTAATAATTGATTGATACATTTGTTTTAAAATTATAGCTCATATTAAATAAGATTTGAATGCCTTTCATATTACATTTACTCTCTCTCTTCACTTTTGTTTCATATTCTTCTTCTATCCCTATCTTCCATTTTTAAAGTTAGGAATGTCTACTGATGTTGACTTTATAAAGTTATTACATAATATTGATATATCTTTAATAAGATCATAACTAATATGATTTTAAATATATGTTAAAATAAATTAATTTCGTGTGAATGCTCAGATAACATATGTATTCTTAATCATGTGACACAAAATATCGTTCAAAACATATGCACATATAGCGTACTAGTTAATACCTAAAAGATTAGACTCTCCCCCTCCGTTTACCATTTTTCTAAAAAAAAAAGACATGATTTTGTCAAAATTATTGACTTTATAATTTGAAGTAAAAAGATCGAAGCTACTTTTGTAAGGATAAAACTAAACTTAATAAAATTTATTAAGTGCTTGTAGCATTATTCTCTAATAAAAAATATAATAATTTTCTTTCATCTCGGTATTCACTTCAGAGTTCCTATAGTTTAGAGTAGGATCTTATGTTTTTATTAAAGAATAGCGTCACATAAATTAAAAGAATTTTATCTAACTTTTAACTTTCATTTTATTGTGATCTGGACTGCTCCATTCCATTAATAATCCCATAATCTAGCATGCCAAACTATCCATTATAAATATAATACAAATGTCTCCAAATTGAATAATATTTTTTAATTCTCTTAAAATTAAATTAAATGACAGATAATATAATAATATATATAAATATTTGTACTCATGTTGCATAGATATTACAAACTAAAACTTAATATCTTAATTTAATGATCAAGAAAGTGATACATGTCATTTGTAAATCAATCATTAATAAATCTCATTGTGACATATGTCATATTCTCATGGTTAGAAGAAGATGCAGTAGAAGGATATATCATTTTCCTTTAAATAATTTAAAGTAGAGAATAAAATATCTTCATAACAAAAAATAACTTATTATTTCAGCCAGTAAAAGTATGACATATGTAATATTTTGTTTAGTTATAATAATGTTTTTGTAAAAAATGATTAAATGGAGTACATATTATAATTTTAGTGGCCGAAAAAATAACTTATCTCCTTATACTATAACATATTTTATTTTCATTAAACTAATGAAATAAATACCATAGTCGGAGGACATGGTACAATTATGTGTTGTCCCAGGGTCATCCCAACTTGTTAAAATTATGAAATTTATGATGTTGTGGCCAGCATTTTATTATAAGGCGTATAACTAGGATTGTCTAAAATGTTAATGTCTATTCATTAAGTGTTCATTAGATAAATCACCATTTATTATGGATTAATTTTTGCAAAAAAAATAATGATGATTAAATATTAATAATAAATGATATATTTTTAGTGTATAAAAACTCATATAATGTCATATCATTTTCTCAATATTTTATTAATAATGTAGAAGTTAAATCATTAATATCTTAATTATTATTAATTTATAAATAAAAATAATATATAACATTAATTTTGTAATATAAATATTAAAATAACAATTCATTAAATTCTGAATGTTAGAACATTTATGGTGATAATCCTTAATAAAATAAGGAGTGTCCGTAAATTCTAGGACCACATGGAGTGTTACGTTCTTGTCCCTAAATAGAGAATCATTTTTTGAGTAGACCAAAGTTCTTATTTCCATAAAACCCTTAAAATAATAATAATAAATGAAGAAAGGTAAAGGGAAAAATATATTAACCAACAATAAAAAGGGAAGAAAGTACAATAACTCTTAAAGTGACATTTAACACTACTCATTTGAGCAATAGCTAAAAAATAAAAATTTAACAGCACTCGTTTGAAAGAGTGAAAGAAATTGTTAAAAATAGAAATATATCTTTAACAATGATCGTTTGAGCGTTTGAGTAGGTACTATAATGATTTAACAACGCTCATTTGAATGGACGATATTAAAAATATAAAGTTGACATTAAACAGTGCAATTTAAGCGAACAGTGTTAAATGTATAACCTCAACCCTTTAACAATGCTTATTTGAGTAACCACGATAAAAAGTTGACAAATTATGAGGTCTATTTAAGCATAAAAGGTGAGTTGCACCATTAAAGAGAAAAGTAGAAAAAAATTACTTAATTTAATGAGAAGTATAAACGATTATAAAATAAGGCATCAGATTCATTTAAGGACAAAAAATAGGTTGTAATCCTAAGGATGCTCTGAGTGTGCCTACTGCTAGGCCTTCTTATACAAATAATTTCGAGTTTTGTTTTTATGGGAGGTTTTGCACCCTGTTATTTTTGTTGAGTTTAATAATAGGAAATGATGTATGTATTAATAATATATGATTTTTATATATTGTTATTATTATTATATTATTAATTATTTATATTTAATTATTATTAATCTTTCAAAAAAAGTAATCAGAATATATAATAGATAACATACTAATTATTGATTGTATATAAATTTTTATACCATGTGAATCAATTATCAAAGACAAAATAAAATACCAGAAAGTCATCAACCTAAGATCCACTTTAAATTTAAAGCATGAAATTTTTGGTATCAAGTTAAATACAGTAATGTTTATTTCCTTTATTATTTTGTTCCCTCGAAAAAACCAAAACAAATTAAAAATATGTTATAGTTCAACCACCCCACCCATTTCCATTTCATTTTTTCTTCCTTCTTTCTTCATTCCATTCACACTATCAGTGTACTCTTTTTCACACCCTCATTTCCGAAAGCATCACTAACAGCAGAAAACTTAACGCCGTTATTTAAATTAAAAACCTCCTCTCTTAGAATAATCATTATTCCAAACTCTCTCCTTTCATAAACCTTCAACATTGTTCAAACCTTTCCAATAAAAAACCATTTTTACCGTTAAAGCCAAAACGACATCGTTTCCATTACTTCCTCTTCTGTACTTTCGAAAATGAATCGAAATCGTCGATTCTTCTGTGTTCTGAAGCCGATCGTTGAAACGCCGTCGTTTTGATGGAGTTAGTGTCGTTTGCGTTTCATTTTTCACCGTCTCATGGAGTTAATGGTTCGGTGTTCGCTTTCAAGATTTTGTTTTAAGCTTCAATTTTACGTTGTCGTTTTCGAGGTAAATAACAAGGAAGACTCAACACCCTGCTCAAATACATTTGTGCATAGCACCTAAAACTACATTGTCCAAAGCCACTACCATCTTCACCAAATCAAATCAGCATAATTCAACCAATATACATATGCATAAACAAGATCAACCCAACATAACACTAATGCAGACCTACAACTTCTCTGCATCATCGGCACATCTTCATGTTAGAATTCCTCACAATTTATGACTCATAAATATAATTGTGTTATGGCTATTATGTAATTAGCCAAAATATAAACCGATATTAAATAATTAATTTGGTGGCTAAGGGTATATGTGTTATGAAATAATAATAAGTGTAGATACCTTCAAGCAATTTCTGATTTGATGGGTTGTGGTCCCTATTTGTAGAGCAACATGTTTTCATGTGTAAAGGTGGAGGAGAATAAGAAAGGATGAGAATAGTGTTATCCATGATGGGATAACACTATCCACTCATCAATAAGGCTCATAAGGCATAAGGATAAAGTTTTTCTCCTAACAATCACACCACAACACACTCTCAAGAACTAAGGCATTCTCTCATTCCCCTATAGAGAGAAACTAAGGAAAACCATTCGGCGCTCTATCATCTGGAAGATCATTGCACCCTCATACCTTCGAGATTCCGGAAATGACTCAACAAAGATTCCGGAAGCGACAGCTCGCCCAAGCGAGTGTATGAGCGACATATGGCTCGCTCAAGCGAGAGACAAACAGAAACGTTGGTTTCAATTGCGCTCAAGCGAGAGTTCCTCGCTCAAGTGAGAGAACCTCACCCAAGCGAGAAAGTACCTCGCCCAAGCGAGAATACGATAAAGTTATTGGGGTTTTGGTATCTTTGTGCATTGGTTTTAATTGTTATTTGGTTGTCTGTTATTTTAAGTGAACCAATTGAAGTGAGATGTCGCCAAAGTGACCTCTCTCATGAATATAACTCATGAGGAATAACAGATGTAAGTGTGTATGATTATTCATGAGGGTATTAGCTGGCCCAAAGGAAAATTAATATTTGGCCGAAGATCATACACACTTGTGATGATAAACATGTTATAATTCTAAAGTTTTATACATGTGACTGATAATCAATCCAAAGAGGGATTCGTCAGTTGACATGCCTTATTATGAATGTTTGATTATTACAACAAGAGTACCACTTGCAGTTGA
>NC_032017.1:15910288-15910785 GCF_001865875.1 Lupinus angustifolius | reverse complement strand
ATTTTAATATTTTGTCTTTTGTTTGAATCAGCTACATCAATTGCTTCAATATTTGCGAATTTGAATTCAGTTTCGGTCCTTAATGGTGAAAATTTTAAGGACTGGAAAGAGAACATGGAAATTGTTCTTTGCTGCATGGATTTGGACTATGCATTAAAGGTAGAGCAACAAGTGCAATATATGCATGCTATGTCATGACCATCCATCTTACACCAGAATTTGGATCCTCTCCATTATTGGAGAGTCCATTACTATATTGAAATCATGACATGTAATAAAAATAAAAATCCAACGGTCCTAATTTTAACTCATTTTTTAATAAAATAAATTATAGTAATTATTTCCCCTTAAAATCCAGTACTGGACTCTCCAGTACTGGAGAGGAGTTGGGCTCCTTACACCAATATCCTCCCAATAACCTAGTCGAAAAAAAATCAAGAGTACAGGTCTCATACCAAGCCACTTTGTACGCACCCGAAATAACATATCCTCGCAAG
>NC_032017.1:15909612-15910188 GCF_001865875.1 Lupinus angustifolius | reverse complement strand
TCTCATTGATCTCGAATGCAATCCAGGGGTTGTCAGAGATTGCCTAGTTTGGCCTGTGAGAACTGTCCGATCCAACAGGGTACCTCCCCAGGAATACAAGGGACTCGTCTCACCCAGACTCTCCCTCAAGACATTGTTGGCGAATCACCGTCCAATCAGTGCCGTCCCTGCTTACTTCACGGTGCTCTAAGTCATACCGTCAATTTCCTCTCCACTACTCCATTATTAACCATATGCATATGAACACTAACCGCAGTTAGGTGATTAAATCTTTTAATCATATTTACCATGCTCGGCCCACCTTAAGTCATCTCCCTCAGGAATGCTTCTTGTGGGTCCCGATCTTACGTTAACACGTAATACAAAGGAAATACATCCCACCACTACGACCATTGCTGAATACCCTGGACGGTCCTAGACTAAGCCTCTTACGGTCAGCCAATCTCACTACGTGGTATCCCAGGTTCCTTTCTGGGCAGTGCCCTAATTCACATCATAACTCAAAGGGTAACGTCCCTACCACTACGACTATCGCTGAATCACTCTGGACGGTCCCAAACCAAGCCACCTACGGTC
>NC_032017.1:15908188-15909512 GCF_001865875.1 Lupinus angustifolius | reverse complement strand
CATCCTTCTCGGATTACTTTCTTTAAAATTAATTTCCGAGTTTGACTATTTAATTCCAACACCTTGAATACTTTACTTTTTAATTCAATTACGGTGTTATACCAAAGTAGTTTATATCACATACCCATACTAGGGTTATTACATACTCAACCAATCAATCCAAATAGTCAAACACAATTACTGTCTCTCGCCCAAGCGAGGACCCTTCGCTCAAGCGAAAATTCAATCAACAATACCATTTTAAGACTGGGCATCTCTCACTCAAGCGAGCCCCTCTCGCCCAAGCGATAATTCATCTTTAAATCTCAATTAAACTTAAGCCTTCCTCGCCCAAGCGAGACATCACTAAAATCCTAGTTTTTTTTTTCTTTCGCCGAAGCGAAACTTTTGCTCGCCCGGGCGAGAAAGTTCCTGAATTTCATCAAAATCCTGGGCTTTTTCGCCTAAGCGGGACCCTTGCTCGCCCAAGCGAGGATTTGTCGCCCAGGCGAGGAGTTCCAGAACCCAAAACTTCCCCTCGCCCAGTCCTTGCCTAACCGAGACTATGCTCGCCCAAGCGACAGGGACTTGGACAGAATATCAACTTCTGCCCTTTTCGACAACCGAAACACATTTGAACTTAGTTTTTCAAACACCTGCACTCAGAAAAGTTTCCAACAACATTCATATACAATATTCAACACATTTCATCAACAATCATATATATTCAAAAGCATTCAAACATAAAAGTCTTGGGTTTCTTAAAAACCCAAGTTAACTCCAAAACCTTTGAGATGGTTTAGGAGATCCGGGTGTCATATTCGGACACCACTATGTCACGATGTGTTCTCTCTCACATAAAATATTCAATACATTTCCTCAATAATCACATATATTCAAAAGCATCCAAACATAAAAATATTGGGTTTCTTAAAACCCAAGTTAACTCCAAAACCTTTGAGATGGTTTAGGAGATCCGGGTGTCATATTCGAACACCACTATGTCACGATGTGTTCTCTCTCACACATGCAATATTCAATACATTTCCTCAACAAACATATATCTTCACAAACATATATCTTCACAAACATCCAAACATAAAAATATTGGGTTTCTTAAAACCCAAGTTAACTCCAAAACCTTTGAGATGGTTTAGGAGATCCGGGTGTCATATTCGGACACCACTATGTCAAGATATGTTCTCTCTCACATACAATATTCACTATATATCCTCAACAATCACATATATTCAAAATCATCCAAACATAAAAATATTGGGTTCTTAAAACCCAAGTTAACTCCAAAACCTTTGAGATGGTTTAGGAGATCCGGGTGTCATATTCG
>NC_032017.1:15895727-15908088 GCF_001865875.1 Lupinus angustifolius | reverse complement strand
AATGGATTTTGTGAGCAGATGATATACTCTTTAACAACATACTTAAATCTCATCAACATCCATTGGTTGAATGTTGAGAGATCAAGGATTGAAGATGGAAGAAGTAGGTGAGAAAATGAGAGAAAAGTGAAGAGAGGTTTTACCTTCTCTTAGAAAACTTTGCAAATGAAAGAGTGTAAGAGTGAAGTGTGAAGTGTGGAGTGTTTAATGAGAGAAAGAAATCAGATTTCCCCCTAGGCAATGATGAAAAAATCTCCTAGGGTGGCTAATGATGATTTCATGACATTTGGGTGAAAGTGATGTGAGATTTGCTTTATAAAAGTCAAATCTCACATCCCAATGCGAAATGATCACTTCGCGGACACGAGCGTAAACATGCCCGAGGATTATCGGCCAATACTCGATCGGGTATTATAAATCACCCGATCCTAATATCCGATTAGAACTTCGGATTTCGGCATTCCGAGTAAAAACATTTAGAAAATAGGTATGAGTGTAATCAGGGTCTATATTGACTCGAAATGTGATTACGAAGCCAATGGTGCGATCAGAATTCGATTCCGAGTTACAGAACTCAAAAACCACTTTTTGAGCCGTACCGGGTGGATTTCGGCCCCGACAGTGGTTCAGAACCGTCTGTCTCCAAAAATTACCAAAATTTACCACAAAATAGGAAATACATTTACAAGACTAAAACTCAACTAGAGTTTTGTCTAATTCTTTACCGAAAATTCCCAGAAATTCATTTTCGAATATGTAATTGATAAAAATATTAATAAAATCTTATAATTCAAAATCGTAAAATTCGCGGTGTTACAGAGTTAGTAGGAAAACGATTTAACTCAGGAATCGCTGGTTTGTGTTTTGTGTTTAGTTTTGAGGCGTTCAAAGTTAGGAAACCTATGCATTCACGAAAAGGAAATGAATCACGCTGTAACCCAAGGTGGAAGAGAATACATCGTGACATAGTGGTGTCCGAATATGACACCTGGATCTCTCACCTACCTAAAAAGTTGGGAGTTATTTATATTTTTGTTAGAAAGTCGTACTTAACCAAATGATTTCGCGTTTGGATTAAGTTCGGATGTTTCCTTTGGTTGTATGACCATAGGATAGTATAAAATATCATGTCTTATGGTTGTTATCCATGAAGGAACACCACTCGAGAAACTAAAACACGTAGGGATCGAAAACAACGGTAGTATTCGATCCGGTGGCCCAAAAGGTTGAGAAAGTGGTCCTGGCCACTAGTCCAGCCACGCCTTGGTGAACCAGCCATGCCTAGGCGAGCTAGATACGCCTGGCCATTGGACTAGCCACACTTGGACGAACCAGCCTTGCCGGAGCGAGCTAGACACGCTTGACCATTGGACCAGCCATGCCTAGGCGGGTCCAGGCAGCATACGTGGCCTGTTCTGGGCGGTTTTGGCGCCAAGACGACAATCCCTCACCTGGACGAGACCAAGAGGGTGATGATGACCAGTTTTTGGTTGATTTTTAGCTTGAGTGACAGTCCCCTCGCTCGAGTGAGAACCATGTAGGAAATTGAGTCTGTTTTGATGAAATGGTCACTTGAGCGACAGTCTCTCGCTTGAGTGAAAAACATACATAAATTTGTGACTCTTTTTGATTGATTTATTTCTTAGGAAATAGCCTTAGCTTGGGTGTGAAGTGTATTTACACTTGGGGAAGATCGTGGCTCGGAGGATTGAGTCCGGTGCCCGAATTGACAAACATATACTGTTACTTTTGTTCTTGCGCCTTATGCGGGCAAGGATTTCGACGAGGATGTCGTGAGCAAGGATATGCCTAAAAATTATTACATGATACCACACAGTGAGGTTGTCTGATAGTAAGAGGCTTGGCCATGTGCCTGTTCAGGGTAAGTTAGCGATGGTTCATAGTGGTAGGGATGTTATTCCTATATTACATGATACTACACAAAGAGGTCGTCTGACCGTAAGAGGCTTGGCCATGTGGCCGTTCAGGGTAAGTCAGCGATGGTTCGTAGTTGTAGGGATGTTATTCCTATATTACATGATTAGGTAATATCGGTCCCACAAGAAGCATTCATTTGGGAGATGTCTTAGGATGGGCCGATCGATATAAAATAATAATTAAAATATTTAATCGGCTATCTTCGGTTAGTATACATACTCATTATGAATAACGAAGTAGTGGAGATGAAATTTACGGGAGACAAACGTGCCCCGCGATGTTAGAGGGACGGTGATGGCGGTGATTCATCAACAAAGTCTTGAGGGAGAGTCTAGGTGAGACGAGTCCCCTGTATTCCTCGATTAGGTATTCTGTTGGATCAGACAGTTCTCACAATGCAAAGTAGACGATCTTTGACATCTCTCTTTGTAATCAAGATCAATGAGAGGGATACCCAGAAAGTGTTTGATACGACACCGTCCTGAAATGGACAGTTCTTCAGAACCGATCGATCATATATCCTTGCGAGGAATTTATTTTTTTTGGGTGTTCAAATTGGCTTGTTGTGGGACCTGTACTCTTGGTTATTTTCGAATAATATATTGGGAGGATATTGGTGTAAGGATGGATGAAATAAGCATATCATGCATACATTGAGAGTGTGATTATTGATCCACATGATTCAAGTTAAAACATCATTTCACCATTGTGCATAATGTCTATGATCTATATTGTGTATATCATGTGTGTATGTATGGATGTGATATTCCATGTAATGCCATGTCGTTAATCAATAACATTCATTAGATGTCTTAATCTCTCTTCTTTTCTTTTCTTTCTACTTGTCTTCGGTTCACGTTCTCGTTCAGATGGACCATACAGTGAGAGTTCGGAGCTACCGATTCTCGATGTCCTAGGAGGGGACATGGAGTAGTGATGGACATAGATACACCTACACAGATCCTTGTGCCTTAGAGCTGGAGATGGTTTGTGATGGCTCTACGATGCGCTTCCCTTCACAGCATGCAGACTTGGAGGCTTCTTTCACTTTATCTGCTCGGAGATTTGCACCTACTGCATTATCCATTCAGTCTGTGGTTCTTCATGGACCCACTAATGTTGGACCATCTACTAGGAGACGAAGTAGAGATGATGTGCCTGATTCCCCATCAGGGAAGAGAGGTGCTATACGAACGCTGCCGGAAGAGGAGCTGGAAGCCGAAGAGGAAGACTATGTGGAGTTGGTCTGTATAGAGGACTCCATTGAGGTGGTGGACCTCTATTCCGATTATGAGATGGTGGAGGATCCCAACAAGTGTCCTAGTACACCTACTAACCCCGGAGCTAGTCACTAGTGGTCATTTCCATTTCTATTTGCCCTTGAGGCGGATATCTGTGTAGGGTATATTGGTTGTTTTGAATAAACCAAACTATTGTATATATTTTCAGTTTGGACCAAGATGTATTCCGCTTTTCTTTTGTATAAACGTTTTCAGTCAATTTCAATAAAGGATCATTCCACGAACAATTGTTGTCTTTTCCGCATTTTAGGTTATTTAACGTGATGTCCTGAAAAGGAGTCAAATGTAAATGAAGGAGTTTTACATTAAAATTTTTGTTACCCATTCTTGGGCAATATTATTGGAGTAATTTTGGGGCGTTACAACATGGTATTAGAGCGATTCTTTTCTATTCGGCCTTGGGCATGGCATCACATGCTTTCTTGTATGACTTGGTATGCTTAATTGTTTGCTTGAATTATTTGGTTGAGAATGCGACCTATTCTTTCACATCTAATGATGTTGTCAACCGATTAGAATTGCCTATAGTATTATTACCCTATGACCTAATTGTATCTACACCCACTAATGAATGTCCTATAACTTTAGATGAATGAACTTTTGTAGTAGACCTGATATGTCTACCCTTATCCCAATTAGATATCATCTTAGGTATGGACTGGCTGTCTAACAACCATGTTCTTCTAAACTGCCTTAAAAAACGGTAATCTTTAGCGATCCTAAGAGGATATTTCGAAGACTGCTTTTACGACGTGATATGGTCATTACGAATATCTCGTGACACCATTTAGTGTGACAAATGCTCTTACAATGTTCATGGATTACATGAATCAGATTTTTCATCCATACCTCGACACATTTGTGGTCGTATTTATCGATGATATCCTGATTTATTCGAAGAATCAGGAGGAACATACGAAGCATCTGAGGATAGTGTTGCAGATTTTGAAAGACAACCAACTCTATGCCAAACTGTCAAATTGCGAATTTTGGTTAGAAGCGGTGAATTTTATTGGGCATGTGATATCAAGCGAAGGAATTGCTGTAGACTCTGCTAAAGTAGGAACGATGATGGAATGGAATTCTCCAAAATCCGTAATGGAGATTAAAAGCTTCCTCGGTTTAGCAGGATACTATCGGAAGTTTATTGAAGGATTTTTGAAGTTGGTGTTTCCACTTACTATGTTAACCAGGAAAGACAAGACTTTTGTTTGGACGACGAAGTGTGAAGAAAACTTTCAAGAATTGAAGAAAAGATTGACTACAACACCTATGTTGATTCTACCAGACCCGAAGGAGTGTTGCGATGCAAGAATCAAGTCTGTGTGCCAAAAGACACTGAGTTGAAAATGACAATCTTAGATGAAGCCCATAAGAGCAAACTAAATATTCATCCTTGAGCTAACAATATGTATCAAGACTTGAAGAAGATATTCTAGTGGTCCAATATGAAGAGAGAAGTAGCAGAGTATGTCTCGCGCTGCTTAACATGTCAGAAGACAAAGATCGAGCACAAGAGACCCGAAGGAGAACTCCAACCTTTGGATATCCCCATTTGGAAATGGGATAGCATTGCAATGGATTTTGTGAGCAGATTTACTCGGACTCCAAAGGGTTATGTTGCAGTTTCAGTGATAGTGGATAGTTTGACGAAGATGGCTCACTTTCTACCCATCAATATGAAATACTCCTTGGGAAGGCTAGTAGAGTTATACATCAAAGAAATTGTCCGATATCATGGTATTCCTATAAATATCATCTCAGATAGAGACCCACGTTTGACTTCCAAGTTGTTGAATGGTTTGCAAACAACCATGAGTACCAAATTGAGTATGAGTTCAGCTTACCACCCGTAGATGGATGGCCAATCTAAATGGACTATCCAATCTTTGGAAGACTTGCTGAGTGCATGTGTATTGGAACACTCTAGAAATTGGGCGGACTATCTGCATCTGATAGAATTCACCTACAATAATAGCTTTCATTCGAGTATCGACATGGTCTCATATGAAGCTCTTTACGACAGGAAGTGTAGAACACCGTTGTGTTGGTTTGAAGTAGGAGATAACATGACCTTAGGACCCGATGTAGTTCATAAGACGACGAAAAAGATAAGAATGATAAGGGAAAACATGAAGGCAACTCAGAGTAGGCAGAAGAGCTACTACTATGGCAAAAGGAGGAACCCTCTTAGTTTTGAGGAATGAGATAATGTCTTCATAAGGGTGGTTTTGACAACTGGCATTGGTAGAGTGCTTAGAGCCTGTAAGCTTGCCCCTAAATTCATAAGTCCATACCAAATTCTTAGAAAAGTTGGACCAGTGGCTTACCAAATAGCTTTGCCACCTTTACTATCCAATCTACATAATGTTTTCCATGTATCCCAACTCAGAAAATACATTAGTGTCTCATCGCATTTCATCGAACCTGATGTTATCCAACTAAAGGATAATCTCACTTTTGAAACTATGCCCATGAGAATCATTGATCGAAGTGTGAAGGCATTGCGAGGCAAGCAAATTGCTCAAGTTAAGGTGATATGGAGTCAAGCAAACGAAGAAGATGCGACTTGGGAGGTTTAGGAGGCCATACGAGAATCCTATCCCTATCTATTTTCTTAAGAGGTACATTTTATTTTTGAGGACGAAAATCTTATAAGTGCGGGAGGATTGTAACATAGTGAACTTTCGATGTATATATTTTAATTATTTATTTTTAACAAAAATTAATTTTAGAAATTAATAGGTAATGAATTAGGCTAAACCATAGTTGAATGTTAGTCTTGTTTTGTGATTTCCTACTTTGTGGTAAATGTTCATAATTTTATGTTACAGAAAGTTTTTGGACTGCTGTCGGGCCCAAATTCGCCCGAATTCGGCCCAATAGCATGATTTTGAGTTTTTTAGCTCGGAATCGAACTCCGATTGCACCATTGGCTTCGAAATATTATTTCGAGTCAGGATAGACATCAATTTTGTGCAAAACACATTTCTAAATATTTTTTAACTCAGAATTGGGCATTCCGAAATTCTAACCGTAATCAGAAGATTTTAATATCGAGCCAAGTATTAGTCGACAATATTCGGGTATGGTCTCATCGCGAATGTTTCGCCAAAGAAGTCACCTCATGTTCCTGAGTGAAACTTGCTGTGCAAGCAAGCAAAAATACTCATCTTTTATACAAATACCCATAAACCTCTCACTTACCCATCTCACCATTATTATTTGAAAACCCTTGGCTTACCCCCCTTAACTCAGATTTATTCACCTTAAAAGAGCCATCAAACCTAGAGAAACCAATGGTTTGCTCCCTTCTAATCTGAATTACTCTACTTAAAGAGCCCATTCAAGGTAGAGAAACCATTGACTCTTCATTTCATTCTTCCTCTTCTATCTTCATTTAGCTCTCAAGAACAACAAGGTAAACCTCATCCCTTTTGTTCTTAATCTCTTAGAAGTCTAACTGTTAGTTGCTTACGAAATTTTAGTATGAGGATCATACGCATATTACGAATGTTTTCAACCATCAAAATTTTCTGAAAACCTTCATATCTCTTGTTATACTCAAGAACACGAAAAATGTGTTTTCGTGAATTTAGAAATTGTTGTTTTGAGAACCATGAAATATTGTGGTTGATGGGGCTGTTTTATTATTTGAAAATATGAATGTTATTTATGTTGATGAAAGATGATGATTTTGAAATGAAAGCATATTTTAAATCAAAATGTCGTTTCGATCATGAGATCAATCCTTGTAAAAAGGTGTTGAAATGAGTTAAAAGGTGTTGAAATGAGCATGAACACGATAGGAATCATGAATGAGACTTTCAAGGATAAATGATGGTTCAAGAATATGAATCTTGGACCGGATGCATGAAAGTCTCGGATTTTCTTAGAATGGATTAAAATGATGTCTTAGATTAGAGTTAGTAGGAAAGCGATTTATCTCGTGAATCGCTGGTTTATGTTTTGTGTTTAGTTTTGAGGCGTTCGAAGTCGGGCAACCTACGCATTCACGGAATGGAAATTAAACGTGTTGCAATCCAAGGTAAGAGAGAATACATTGTGACATAGTGGTGTCCGAATATGACACTCGAATCTCTCAAAAGTTGGGAGTTATTTTTGTTTTTTTAGAAACTTGTACTTAACCAAATGATTTCGCGTGTGGATTAAGTATGGATATTTCCTTAGGATGTATGCCCCTAGGATAGTATAAAATATTATGTCTTATGGTTGTTATCCATGAAGGAACACCACTCGAGAAACTAAAATGCGTAAGGACCCAAAAGGTTGAGAGAGTGGTCTTGGCCACTGGTCAAGCCACGCCTGGGCGAGCCAGAGCTGCCTGACCACTGGACCAGCCACGCCTGGGCGAGCTAGACACGCCTGGCCATTGGACCAGCCACGCCTGGGCGACCTAGCCTCGCCTAGGGTAGCCAGACATGCCTGGCCACTAAACCAGCCACAACTAGGCGACCCAGTCTCGCTTGGGCGAGCCAGCCACACCTGGGCGAGGGCCAGGCAGCATGTGTGGCATGTTATGGGCGGTTTTGGCGCCCGAGCAACAATCCTTCACCTGAGCGAGACCTAGAGGGTGATTTTGACCAGTTCTTTGTGGATTTTTAGCTTGAGTGATAGTCCCCTCACTCGAGCGAGAACCGTGTAGGAATTTGTGTCTATTTGATGAATTGGTCGCTTGAGCGACAGTCTCTCACTTGGGCGAAAGACATACATAAATTGTTAATCTTTTTGATTGATTTATTGCTTAGGCAATAGTCCTAGCTTGGGTGTGAAGTGTATTCACAATTGGGGAAGACCGTGGCTCAAAGGATTAAGTCTAGTGCCCGTATTGACAAACATATACTGTTACTTTTGTTCTTGTGCATTATGCGGGCAAGGATTCCGACAAGGATATTGTGAGCAAGGCTATGCCGAAAAAGGATTACATGATATCACGCAGTGAGGTCGTATGACCATAAGAGGCTTGGCCATGTGGTCATCTAGGGTAAGTCAACGATGGTTCGTAGTGGTAGGGATGTTATTCCTATATTACATGATACCACACAGCGAGGTCGTCTGACCGTAAGAGGCTTGGCCTTGTGGTCGTCCAAGGTAAGTCAGCGATGGTTCGTAGTGGAAGGGATGTTATTCCTATATTAAGTGATAACATAAGATCAGGTCCCACAAGAAGCATTCCTTTAGGAGATGTCTTAGGATGGGCCGATCGATATAAAAGAATAATTAAAATATTTAATCGGCTAACTTCGGTTAGTATGCATACTCATTATGAATAACGAAGTAGTGGAGAGGAAATTTATGGGAGAAGAACGAGCCCCGCGATGTTGAGAGGGACGACGATGGCGGTGATTCGTCAACAAAGTCTTGAGGGAGAGTCTAGGTGAGACGAGTCCCCTGTATTCCTGGATGATGTATTTTGTTGGATCAGACAGTTCTCACAACGCAAACTAGACGATCTCTAACAACCCCTCTTTTCAATCAGGATCAATGAGAGGGATGCCCATAAAGTGTTTGATACGACACTGTCCTAAAATGGACAGTTCTACGGAACCAATCGATTATATATCCTTGCGAGGAATTTATTTTTTTGGTGCGTTCAAATCGGGTTGTGTATGTCTGCATGTGATAATCTGTGTAATTCCAAGTCGTCAATGAATAACATTCATTAGATGTATTACTCTTTCTTCAATTCTTTTCTTTCTGCTTGTCTTCGGTTAGCGTTCTCGTTCATATGGACCATACGGCGAGAACTCGGAGCTACCGATTCTCAATGTCCCAGGAGGGGACATGGAGTAGTGATGGACATAGATACACCTACACAAACCCATGTGCCTTAGAGTTGGAGATGGTTTGTGATGGCTCTACGATGCGCTTTCCTTCACAACATGCAGACTTGGAGGCTTCTTTCATCTTACCTGCTCGGATATTTGCACCTACTGCACCATCCATTTAGTCCGTGGTTACTCACAAACCCACTGATGTTGCACCATCTACTAGGAGAAAGAGTAGAGACGATGTGCCTGATTCCCCACCGAGGAAGAGAACTGCTATATGGACGCTGCCCGATTTTCACACAGATGTGGGTGTGGGAAGAAAGTCACAAGGTTCGTCCAACAACCCGGATGAGGAGCTGGAAGCTGAAGAGGAAGACTGTCTCGAGTTGGTCTGTATAGAGGACTCCATTGAGGTGGTGGATCCCTCTTCCGATTCTGAGATGGAGGAGTATCCCAGTGAGTGTCCTAGTACACCTGCTAACCCCAAAGCTCGTCACTAGTGGTCATTTCCATTTCTAGTTGCCCTTGAGGCGGATTTCTATGTAGGGTATTTTGGATGTTTTGAATAAACCAAACTTTTGTTTATATTTTCTGTTTGGACTAGGATGTATTTCGCTTTTCTTTTGTATAAACGTTTTCAGTCATTTTCAATAAAGGATCATTCCATGAACTATTGTTTTCTTTTCCGCATTTTAGGTTACTTAACATGACGTCCCAAAAAGGAGTCAAATGTAAATGAAGGAGTTTTACAAAAAAAAATTTTTTACCCATTTTTGGGTAATATTATTGGAGTAATTTTCGGGGCGTTACATCTTGCTATTTGACTTTGATGGAAGGTAAACATTATTTGCTTCATATGGTAAACTAAAGAATATTATGGCCAATGCAAGAAAAATGAGACCCCATTTTCCCCAACTTCACTTGAGAGTGGGTTTTCATTATGCTCTTAACAATTCAAATGCTTTCTATTTTATAGTTTTCTTATTTACCGTTTAACATATACCAATCACCTTGGTAAATTTAGTTTTCACATGAGACTCACCCTGCTCTGAACATGTAAGATTTCAAACAACTTTTCCTTGAGTTGCGTATTAATATTATATTTGACTTTGGGAGTAATACGGTCCAAAAGTATTTTAGAAAGTTGTTTTGGATTGGATAGAATGTGAAAACCTACCAAACAATAACATTGTTAGGTCGAAATAGAACAAAAATCTTCTGTAACCAATATTATATGTTTTCATTGCCACCTATAAAAACAACTAGCTCATGATAAATTAAATTAAAAAAGGGTTATAAGAGTATATGAGGTGTTTGTTTCTCATTGGTGACAAATATAATAACATTAATAGTGGATATACGTGGTTTATGTCCATTGAAATGATACAAGATTACTTGTTTTTCTTTTTCAACCTTAAAGAAAAGACACAAGATTTCGTTTAATTAGATTTTGTTTTGTTTGTGTGGAATATATATATATTATTCCAAAACCTAATTTTAAAGGATTGGTTTATCTTATTGGTCAAAATTATTTATTTAATGGAACTACTTTCTGGTTTCCTTTCCTACATAATTGTGAAATGAAATATTTTCATAAGTTTATATACCTAAATTCTAATTGTAATCATGTGCACATTATTGTTTGTTCTTATAGTACTCACATGTCTCAATTTTATGCAATCAAGAATGCATACTTACATAGTTCTTGCTAGAAAATTGTTTGATTCATTGGGTGTATTTTAATTGTTTTGTATAATAGAAGCGATATATCAAGAATGTTCGAATGATGAGTTGTGGAAAAGTAGTGAGTACCCACGCCAATTCCTTCATCCTTGATGTGATAATATTTTCCATATTTTTGAAATTAATTAAGAAAATATTTATGCATGAGTATGAGTTATTTCACATGCTTCTTAATGAATGTATATGTAATATGCAAAAACGTTTTACTCATGTTTAAATCATTTGGTCGCCCTTGATAAAACCTTTACTAATGCTGATTTTTCTAATAAAGTTTTGCATTGTCTTGATAGGAAATGGCAACCAAAGGTAACCGCAATAATGGAGTCAAATAACTTAGACAACATGCCATTAGCTACCCTATTTGGGTAACTCCAAGAACATGAAATGGAGTTAGGGCATTTGACTTTGAATGAAGAATCAGACAAGAACAGAATCACACTCAAAGCTACAAGATTTCAAAAAGATCAAGAAAGTGCGGATTCTAGTTCAGATTCTGATTTCGATGAAGACTTGACTCTCCTATTTGAAGAATTTAAGAAGTATCTCAAGAAGAAAGGAGGGATGAAGAATCTCAAGAAAGAAGTCAAGAACTCAAACAAGAAGAGCAACTCTCGAATATCCAAGTCAAAAGAAGCATACATTGTTTGGAACAATTCTGAAAAAGATTCGACCTCAAGCTCATCCGATGAGGAGATAAATTCAAAGATATGCCTTATAGCACAAGTGCATCAGAAATGCACATCTAGTGATGAAGATGATTCTATTGAGGTACATTCCTATACTTCATCATGCTCGAATGACTCTCATCCATACGATGAATTATATGCAGTTTATGCCGAAATGCATGATGAGGAGCTAAAGAAAATTGTTATAATAAATATAGATAGAAAAAGAGTTATTTCCTTGCATGAAAATAAAATAATTGAAATGCAAAAGGAATTAGATGAACTTAAACTTGAAAATGAAACTCTTGATCTTATCTATGCATGTGCCTCATGTGATTGCTCTACTTCTAAATTATGTCAACCTTCTATATGTGATACTTGTGAGAATTTAAATGCTGAAAATTCTGTTCTGAATTAAAAACTTTCAAAGCTCGCAAATAGCCAAGAAAACCTCAACACATTGCTTGCTAATACAAGAAACATTGGTAACCAAACTGGAATTGGATATAAGCCTGAACCTAAGAAAAGACCATATAAAAATCCAGTAGTTCATATGCATAAGAAGTCAAATAATAACATGCCTACTTGTTTCTATTATGATACACATGGTCCCACATGCTTACTGCTTTATTAGAAAATTTGGTGTACCAAGTGGCAAATATGTTTGGATAAAGAAAGGGATCCCTTAGTTACTAACAAGAAGGGACCCAAAATAACTTGTTTACCCGAAAGAGACAAGTAAATTGTGTTTGCAGGTGTGCCAAAGGACATTTGAGCGTCAAGGGAAAATTCAACAAAAGATATTCTAGGCACAAGGTTGTTGAGTAGATCAATGTTATTAAGGAGAAAAGTTAATGACAAAGGTTGTTGAATGAGCTTCCGTACTATGCTATCTACCAAAAATACTTCTCTAAATAATTGA
>NC_032017.1:15893895-15895627 GCF_001865875.1 Lupinus angustifolius | reverse complement strand
CTTACGCTTATATTTTTGAGTCAAGTACATCTCATGATTATGATTGTACCATCTTTTAGCATTTTGTAACTATGTTGAACCTTGCTAATTATGTTAAACAGAATGTGTTTTTGCATGAATCTTGAACATGTCTTAATTGTGTATTATAATTGAATGATTGGAATATGCCTTAAAATGAAAATAGCCTAACAAGTGCCTTAAAATGAAATTGTATCTTTGCAACTAATACTACTAACAAATGGTATGCTACTAACAAATGGCATACATATATATTTAAACATTCCATGTCTTACATGTTTACATAATGGATATGTCATGCTTAAATGGTTAATTATGTTACATGTAGCACCTTACTTTGTTTGAACTGGATATTGATCATGATTGGTATATGTGATTATATTGATGATTATGCCTATTGCAAACTGCTCAAATATATCAAATGCTGAATCATATCGCACTTGATTTGCTTCTGCATAACCCTTCATGCCATTCAAACTGCTTTACTGCTATCTTCTGTCCATTTAATCGATTAAGACATGCTATTAATCGATTAAATGATGTGTAACTGTGCATCTGTTTAAGCTTCTCAAACTGGTTATTGCCTATGTTAATAATTACAGTTTTTTTATAAAATTAATTGCTATGACTCTTCTGACTTTTGACTAGAATTGAATATTCATATCTTTTTGATAATGTCAAAAGGGGGAGAAAGGTTGCTTGTTGTGTTTGATGTTATTTGCAGGGGGAGAAAGGTTGCTTACCTATAGGGGAGCAAAGTGCTTTCAACTTTGAAGTCACAACCATTATGCAAATGTACAACATCATCAAGCTAATTCATCAAATGTAACAGAAGATTTGATGTGGGTCTGTCATTCATCAAAAAGGGTGAGATTGAGAGTGCAAAGCATCAAGGACTGCATTAGCAACGTTTGCCTATGTTTTGATGAAGACAAGGAATTAGCTAAAGCTTGAAGATGGCTCAACAATCAACATGTCGAGGGCTCAAGTGGTGTCTATGCTATTATTCTTTATTATCTTTTTAGAAGTCTAAGATGTTTGCCATAGATATTGAGTCTAGGTTAGGTAAACCTAGATGTGAGTCTCACAAGACATAATAAAGTAATCAATCCATTAAAATGAGACATCATCTAGAAATATATGATAATTAGGTTCATGCATTGATAAGTAGGTTCATGCATTTGAATACATTGATTTTATGCATTAAAGGTATTATATTTAGGAAATCATGTATTGCATGAGCATATAACATATAAGAAGTTTACCATTTAATCTTGTATTAAAAATACATTGGTTAATCGATTAACCCCATGGCTTAATCGATTAACGTGTATGTTTTTCTGCTGTTTCAACATCATAACTGAAAAACCATTTTTGAGAGCCAAAATCTGTTTTATATAAATACTGGCTTAATTGCAGAAACGGCCAAGAATGAAGAATGAAGAATGAAGAAAAAGAGAGAAAAACACAAGAGAATAGATATAGATCATCATTGTTAAAATCTATTAGAAAGTGTTGAATTAGGAGAAAGATTAGATCATGCTAAGGCTTTAGCTTTCACATTCATCTTGCATGTTTCTTTCAAAAGCTTTCTTGCATTATTCTTTTGTTTCTTGAAAAGAAAAAGATAGTTCTTTAAAGATTGCATATTTTCAGAAACCTCATGCATGAACATTCATATTAGACTAGGACATCTTGTGAGTTCTTGCTTAGG
>NC_032017.1:15888188-15893795 GCF_001865875.1 Lupinus angustifolius | reverse complement strand
TTGGAAGCGTGTATGTAACGTACATTGTGTTTCGTAGTGAAGAAGGAAAATCTCCTAAATCAGAGGGGAGGACTGAATGTAGTTTTGCAATGGACAACAAAATGAACCAGGATAAAATCCCTGCGCAATCTTTTCTATTCTTTTCTCTTTTATGTTTCAATATGTTTTAATGCGAATCTGGAATTAATATTTTGCATACTTGTTCCTTGCTATTTTCTTGTTAATCTTGCACAAAAATATATGTTGCATATCTGTTTGTGTGTTTGTTAATAACCATGCAAGTTGCTGTTTTGATCATTCTGTTTCTGTTACTGGTTAATCGATTAAGGCCAGTTGTTAATCGATTAACTGGGCATTTTTCAGCAAGTGTGTGAAAACCAGAAAAGTGGAAATTGAGTTCCGACACACCTATTCAACCCCCTGTCTAGGTATATTCCGCCATTGATACCTAACACTTAGTATTATAATTATTTTTACATTACAATTACTATTTATACAAATTTAATCATAGATTTATTATTATAATAATTATTAATAATAAACATGGAAATTTGAAATTAAAGAAAGAAGATGTTTAAATGCACCTCATTGCACATAAATGGAGGGCTATAGAGGCACTAGAGTCGTGTAAGAATCGGTAAGGAAAAACGATGACGCATTCGTAGAAAGATGGCAAGTTGTCGATAGTAGGAGTAAAGATGGTGTTGCACGAAATTCCGCATGAGTCAGATGTTGGTGGTTGAAAGGTGTAGGTGGTAAAGGGTGCATATGAATGGCAAGGCAACACGTTGAAAATCGCAAAAATGGGTGAGACGTGTAGCGAGTATCACAACCTTATTTTTAATGGATCATCTATAACATGACTTAGGAGGATGCAGAAAGCAACTCAACCCTATTCCAAATGATTTAGAGTAGCTGCTACATATTTTTCGGTCAAAAATTATAAAACTATATTTATGCCCAACTTAGAAAATATGGTCATAGAACTAAAGACCTAAGTTTGGGAGTTCATTATGCATCAGACAACATATTAGCACCCAAAACACCCATATTTAAATAGTACTTTCACTAATCGCATGGACTGGTTTATACCCTTAATTTATATATTAAATATTGAATTGGGGTGTGTGACATGATTTTATATAGCTGCCAAGTATCCTTAGATGCAATAGGATAATCAAGACTATATATTTCATGGTTGAAAATGGTTAATGAGATAGTTTAATTTTAATTAATTGAGATTAGAATATAATAAGTAAATTGTAGATCTCCTTTCCTAATTCGGGAGATGGTGGAGGCAATACTAATTAACAAGGCCACTTCTCAACCCACATAAAAAGAAAAGAGATGACACTAATTGCAATCATTCATCAAATTCTCAATTAATAATTTTTTTATTAATATTAACTTTTGTGAAAATGTTTAATTTAAAAAATGTCTTATAATGAAATTGAGCTTCTTTTATGCTTTCCAATTCCCATGTCTTTTTATCCTCCTACTTTTTTCAATGTTTTTTCGGTTTTTAGGTCTTTTTATGTGAGTATTGGATGAAGAAAATGCAAACACTGCAAATTTGGTCTTCAAATATTCATTACATTTATAAAATTGTGATGAGTTGAACTCATAAGATTGTTATTGTTAGACTTTTGCGAAGAAACGAATCCCTACTAATACTGATTGATTGATTAATCGATGTAGTACGGGTTTAGCAAGGAAGTCTATTCAAATAGCATTTTAGAAATGCTAACTATATTACATATTTGTTAGCAGTTTCCCTTTATCTAAAACATATACTACTTGATTGAAAAGTTTTGCTTAATATTGAAATCAAAATTGATACTCCAATAATAGATGCAAGACATGTTTCTTTATACACGAGTGACGAGTTTTTTTGTTTATGTTTCCCCCTAGCTGTTGTGGTACCCAACTCTCATTGTATTACTTCAATTTATCACTATGTGGAAACTGCAGAACATCGGAGATGGACCGTAACCAGTGTGCTCTTTTCTTTGTTTACTGTCTCTTTTCTTATAAATATGTATAATGTTTTTTTATGATTATTGCAATTCAATTATTCTGGTAGTATATAGTTATACACCATATATAAATTAATATATGCAATCCTACTAAGATTGTAATACTAATATAGTCATATTACAATCGAGGTCTAAACATTTCTGCACTTAATTTTCAATCTCGATTGTCAAAATAAGAAATTTGGAATAATTTTATTCCTCCTTATTCCTGGAACTAAGGTCTTTTATGCGAATATAATTTCAAAAACGCCACAACCTTTTTCGACGTGGATCATTTACGCAACTAAGGTCTTTTTTAGGATAATAATTTTGAAAATGTCATTGTCTTTTTTTTGCCCTTATTTTTAAATTAATTGACATCTGTTCGTAAGGTTAAATAAATATTTTATAAAATAAAAAGTATTTTTGAAAATGGATATCATACATCTAAAATCTATATAAATTATTTTTGAAACTGGAAATTAATTTATGCCACTCATCCGAAATTCACAATTTACCAAATGCTTGTCAAGAAGATCTGCAACTTGCATATGGTAGTAGAAAATATTTTCAAATAGATGTCATGAAACTAGTTTTCACTTAATTAATCTTGGAATGGTTTTAAAATGTGAACCTATAGTGTAGCGTGCTAGAGTAATAAGGGTATTGAGTTTTGTTATTGGCAATTGTAATACTCTAAATTTTATGACAGCAACATTATGTTTTCCATAGTGTATATGCTTATGGGTATTAATTTAATTTCTAATAATTACTAATTTCTATACTATTTATAGTTATAGGATTTATTTCAATTTTATTAATTACATTATAACTTTAAAATCATCTTGTACATGTAAAACAAATTATTCAAAAAACATTAAATAATTTTTTGTGAGACTAAGTTAACTTTCTTTTTGTATTAGAGACTCGGTAATCTTTAGTATGCACATCTATACTATTAATAAAGGGAAAACACAAAATAACCACCCATCATGGTGTAATTTGTGTTTTCCTATTTTGCCCTCAATATCTTTTTATTTCTACCAAAAAACCATATAATATTATTTTCTTATTTTATCCTTATTATCTTCTTATTTCAGCCATACATTTAGCGCAAAAAATTATATTTGAATTTATAAAATACAAATTATACATTACAAACGATAGGAAAGCGGGTTGACAGGCACGACAGTGCATGTCAACACGCTAGTATAAATAAATAATAAACAAAAATAAATACATGTATTCAAAGGACTAAATAAATATGAGATGAGGTGGACCTAACCATCACACTCAACTTGAACTTCATATAGCAACATTAAATATTTTGTCTCAAGACCTTTGTGTCTCAGAGAAATACTATCAACAAGGAAAAACATTGCACGTGTGAGATATATACTTGATATTCATAAAAAAATGGCTACAAAATTAAATATTTTGAAGGTTTTACTATTTATTGATAATAACCTAAAAATGGCCACAAAAGAGAAATATTAACTAATAACCTAAAAATAGTAAGGATTTAAAATTAAAAATAGTATATAATAAAATAAATGTCTGATCCATTTTATATAAATATTTTGAAGGTTTAATTAAGTTCCTTTTATATAGGATTTTCAAAATTTTATACACATGAACTAATTTTGAATTAGAAAAATAACCCTATTTATTAATTGGAAATATAAAATGATTATCTAAATGAATGTAAATATAAATTGAATGAAGCTTGTTACATCGTCTTATGAAAACAAAGCATGAATTTAATGTTTAAAAACTTAACGTTGCATTTTCATGTATTGGTTTCTATTATTTAATTTCAAAATTGATATCTTAACTAATATGGACATTTATTCACATGACATAATATAAATAATAAATAAACAGACAAATATAAATGGAGAGATACATCCCTCTAGTATGCTACATCAGTTCATTAAATATGGGTAAGAAGGCCTTGGTTCTATTCCTTAAGATGTGCCACATGTCACAGGTTAGAAAACTCCTTAAAAATATAATAAATTTTTATAACGAACATGATAACTACTATTGCGAGTATAAGAGGCACACAACCCTTACTTTAGGTCTATAAAACGTTATACAATAATAACAATCTACCATAATAATGAAAGTTTAATATAGAATAAAATCCAACATAAGATTTTTATAATTGATCCTACGAAGTTTTCATGTTTTGGAAACATCCAATGTTGTTATCAATTTAAATAATATGAAAAATATCAATGTATATATCATTAATCATTTATTCATTTGAGCATTCATCTCTTATATGATTTTGTATATGATTCTGGGTAATATTCATATTTTGGAAAGCTCTTTCATTAGTTGCATCTCTCACTATAAGTTTAATACCTAACTCTAAATTTAAGTAAAGGGTAACATTAGAAAAATATGAATTATTTTCTGCTTCTTAAACATAGAAAACCATTCTATTAGCTTTTTGCATGTTACTTCGTGAATCTATAAATTAAATATTTGTAATTAGCATGACTGATAAGTTTCAAACATACCTAAATTTCATACACTTTTATGGTTTTTATGGCACTTATCTTAAGCATAATTGAGAAAAACCAACATCAAACAATACTTTTGTATAAAATATCACAATCTTGTATATTTGTGTGAGTGTTTCTTTTTTATGTATTTTGTAGGATTTAGAAAGAAGAAAAGAAGAGAAAAAAGACTCATGGTAAAAAAGAAGTCAAAATCAAGGTGATCAAGCAGGCAACTGAGCGTGGACCAAACCACGCTAAGCTGACATGGACACCAGCCTGACCTGGACACTAGCCTGACCTGGACCAAGCTGCTCAAGCAAGCAGGTGAGCGGACTTGCTTGGCCGCTCAGCCTAGCACCAGACTAGTCATGATATGATCAAAACTCAAGCTTGACACGGTCAGACACGAGCTTGGCATATGCCCAAGCTGCTCAACAAGAAGCTTAGCGGTGCAACCAAGCAGCTCAGTGGAGAACCAAACTCCTACCCATATCAGCAAGCACCAGGCCACGTCCCAGTCAGCACGGTCAAAGCTGCTGAACAAGCAGCTTAGCAGTGCAACAGGTGCGCACCCAGACTTGACTTAGCCATCAAGCTAACCATGAAGTCAACAATGACCTCATCTCAAGTAGCCCACCATAGGCTTTCCAGAGTAGCTCACCCTAGCTAGTTTCATAGCTCACAACTAGCTTTGATGAGTCAAGCATAATGAGGTGACAAAGCTGCTTGATCAAGGGACCAAACCCATGCTGAAGGGTTTGGTCAGCTGCTTAGCGGGGCTGACAAGAAGCTCAGCGGCTCCAGAAAAATTTCTATAAATAGGGCACATTCCATTCTTAGCTCTTAGGAACTTTATTTAAGTAAGTTTTGTAATTTTAGTTTATAATTCAAGAAGAGAAAAGAAGAAGGCAAATGAGATACAAAAATCAATTTTGTAATCTCATTTGGAACTCAAAGCATCCAATCCTTGGATGGATGGCTCATGCTCCTAACAATTTCTTTTGAATATGGTTATGTATTTCTACTTCTTCTTATATTCTAAAAGGTTTGAATTTTAATCATTCAAGTTGGTGCTTTGA
>NC_032017.1:15834850-15888088 GCF_001865875.1 Lupinus angustifolius | reverse complement strand
CCTTGTGGTTCGACATAACCCTATACTATACTACAATTGAATCTTGAAAGAGGTTTAAATTGTAAAATAGTAAAGTGTTATCAATAAATTTATTTGTTGAAAACACCTTTTAATATACATAAGTGATGAAGCTAACTTACTAACTTTTATTTATTGTTGTTTACATTCCACCATTTATTTATTCTTTAATATCAACCTTCCTTAAGGAAGAAGTTTGGTTTGTTAATAAAAGGAACCCGAGAGGGAGTAAATAAATAAAGGTCACTTAAATTTATTATTCTTTTGTTCTTTATTTATTTATTTGTTTCTAACAACTAACTATTCATCACTTTTGTACATTAGAATACCATTGAACCGATGTTGGAATTTGTTCCACAAAACTGAGATGGTATTCAATGGTACTTAATAATTATATAATAGGGGATTGCTTTGATACCATTATACCGGCGTTAGAATTTATTCTAACAAAGCCGAGATGGGGAAAAGAAGGAATAACTTATTTACATGATTATTAGAAGTAAGTTGTAATTGGAATATTCTTGAAACCATTATACTGGCGTTGGAATTTATTTCAACAAAGCCGAGATGACGAACAAAGAATAAAACCGAGTTCACTTGCTTAATCAAATAAATAGAAAAAACACCAAAATGAGAAAGGGAAAACCTAAACCTTCCTTCCTCAAAATTAACTTTCAACAATGACCTTCATATTCGATATCATATCCACTGACATCATTTTTATATTTATGGATAAATTAAAACTATGTTCACCTTTCAACTAGTTAAATAATGACAAAAGAGACCCTCACTCAACATCACAAAATAAAGAGGGACTTGTTCCAAGTATGAAAGACTAAATATTTTTTCTTATTTTATATATTGCTTTGTCTTCCACATACTCAAAATTACAATGCATGAAAGCAAATACATATACATAAGAGGGGGAAATGCCCTTTATTAAAACTCCACAATACAATAAACAAAACCACACTTTTACTTCCTCTAAACAATAATCAAATACTTTGATGAACTTTCCCAAAGACACTAATCGATGATGGCATAATCTTCACACACTCTACTTAGACCCTGCATTATTAGACATGTTTATTAATATTTTTTTCATGACTAATCCATTGATAAAATATAATATTACAAAGATTTTACATGAAATGTTGACTACTTAAAGTATACACATGAAAAAATATTTAAAGTATACACAAAGATTATGCATCGGACAAAATATTAGCACCCAAAACACCCATATTTAAATAGTACTTTCGCTAATCGCATGGACCATATTATATGAAGAAGATCTTTGCTCTTGACCTTGGCACGATTTTGATGAAGACACCAACATCACCAAAAATAAGAAAAGGAAGAATACTTATGAAGACAAAGAAGAATAAAGCTTCAAGAAAATTAGATTAAGTCTCTATAGGTACTTCTATCCTAAAACTCTTACTTATGCAAAGTAGTAATGCTCAAACTATTTTTAAAGAATAATGAAACTCTTTGAAAATACTTAAAACAATTTTTTAAAAGATGTGTAACAGTTTACTTCATTCAAGTAACAAGTTACATGTGAGAGAAAAAGAGTTATCCAACTTAAAACTGCTTAGAGTAATCCATTACTACATTTGAGTAACAAATTACTAGTTTTGCAAAAGTTGAGTAACCGATTACCCAAATGGTGTAAACGATTACTCAAATTCGAATTTAAAAATTAAGTGGACAGTATGTTTGGGTAATCGATTACCCAAAGTCAATAATCGATTACTGAGGACTGTTGAATGAGATTTCAGATTTGAAAATGAAATGGTTTCACTCCAAACAAAATCTCTTCACTCCAAACAAGTCATACACCTTCAGAAAGGTACCTTGGGTGTTTGGAAAGCCTATATAAAGACTCTAATTCTCACAACATCAATACACAACTTATATACAACTCTCATAAATTCTGTCATTGTTTTTCTGCACTTTCGCACTAAGTTCTTAAACTTTCAATAGAGAATTTATTCTGAGTAATTTCTTGAAAAGTTTTCACAAATATATTGAGCATTATTACTAAGCATATAAAGAGAGTTGATTGGATTGCAAGTGATATAATATTTCATACTTGTAAAGGCAATCCAAAGCCATTGTTGTAATTCTTCCTTCATTACAAACAATCTTTCTTTCACGGGGTGTGAATAGAAAGGGGATAGAGTGACTTGGAAAAGTGTTTTCCAAGGGTATAAATATTAGTTAGTGTGTAAGGTACAGAGAGATCTCAGGGTGAGATATTGTAATTATAACTCTTAATATTTAGTGGAAAGTCTCTTGTGCTGCAAGAGTACTGGACGTAGCCTTCGGTGGACAAGAAAGTGAACCAGTATAAAATACTTGTGTACTCTCCTTTCCCTTTCCTCTTTACTTTATACTTGTTTATTTTCTGCAATATTATCCGCTACACATTAACTCTTACATTTTGCAGAAAAAGTTACTATAATTTTAAGTCAACTAATTCACCCCCTCTTAGTTGCAATCCTGTTCTTACAGATTATACCCTTAGTTTATGTATTAAATATTGAAATGGGGTGTGTGTCATAATTTTATATAGCTACCAAGTATCCTGAGATGCAATAGGATAATCAAGACCATATATTTCATGGATGAAAATTGGTTATTGAGTTAGTTTAATTTTAATTAAGTGAGATTAGAATATAATAAGTAAATTGTAGATCTCCTTTCCTAATTCGAGAGATGGTGGAGGCAATACTAATGAACAAGGCCGCTTCTTGTAACTCCCGCAATTTTCTATTCTTTTAATATGTGAGTGAAAAATACTGATTTACTTTTGTAGACTTATCGAAAATAAATATGATTTTTTAGATAAGTTATAGATATTTTAATGTTTACTTCATATGTCTACGATTTTAGTTCTATTCGAAAAACAAGTTATTTTATTGGTTACCTAACGTCCAAGTGAATATATATATCATCTTGTAACGAGTTTTTGTGAAAATAATGTTATTGAAAAATGTAATTTGTTTTAGAAGTGTTATTTTTTTTTCTATATTGAATTATTCATAATCTTATAAGTACTATACTTGGATTATTTATCTTTTTTATAATAATTTACTAAGTAATATCTCATATATTATTTATTATAACATTATCTTTCTTGTGACTTTGGATTAATTTGGTTATGGTTATCATAATGTTTATTATAACATATTTAATATCAAATCATTATCTTTATCATTTAATCATTTTGTCTCTAACTACAAATGCTTATTTCTATTATATGTTTATGAGTAATATAAAATTAAGATATATATAATTATCTTCTATGAGTAATTGTTTATTTGATTGTTTTTTATTAAAGTTTGTTACCAATAATTATTTTTATCGAATGTAAACAATGGTTCAAGTTGTAGACATGTGCAGTTAGGGTTACCAACAAACTACACAAATCTTTTGCAACCTCCTCCTCTTTTTCTTCTTCATGCACATTGTTTTATTTTCATATGCATACAAACCTATGCCATCCATACTCCTTTCCACCATTCCATGTTTTCTCTTTTCCTGTACATAGAGAAACATGTCACAAAGAGAGGAGAAAATAATTCTATCCAATCCATTATAAGGTTTGTCTTTGTTTTCTTTCAATTTAATTGGTGATAAATGCCATAATATTTTGGGTGCAATAGTGATTATTTGCTATATGTGTCAAGATAGAAAGTGACATTTTTATAAATTATGAGATACATGTGTTTATATAAATCATTTATATGTGGGGATTGAGATTTGACAAATAGGATAGATGTTTTGTTCCAAATCATTATTTTTCTTCTCTTACACATGTTCAATGGACTTGTGAATCATACTTGAATATATTTCAATATTGGTTGAAAACTTCAAATGAAGACAAAGTTATCACAATTGCCCAATTTTTAAAAATAAAGTTAGATGTATTCACAGTTCTGTATGTGTCTAATGTGCTCTAAATCACCGCGACCTTAAAAGGAAAGTCATTCCCTTTTCACTTTATGATAATAATATGATTCCACCTACTTATAAAAAAAGGGCAACAATCATTTTATCTCTGTACATTGTATCATGCGTATTATTTAATATTTTTCTAATTGAATATTAGTACAATGTAATACAACTTTGATGTGAATTAATAGATTCATAGGTTATTTTTGTTTTTCTTTTGCTTCATGAAACTTATATTAAGCCATATATAATATAATTAAGGTACTTCATGCATATATCTATTTATACACACATGTCCCGGAATGATATTTTTTTGATTGGTTGTACATCAAGCTAATATGATTATATATATTATACCTTTGATTACTTCTTCCGAGTTCTCCTTCAAAAAGGGAGGGGTCAATGTTTATGAACTGTCTAATATTCACTAAGTGACTATAATCGTTTTAAAGGAGATACTTTGATTGTTTGAGTTATTAGTTTATGTTAAATTAGTTGTTAGATTGAGATAGATTAAAATTTAATTGTTGTCTTGTTTGTTATTCACATGTGTATGAGAAAAGTTTCTAAATATGGAGGAGACGACGAGAAATCTAGTTTGTTTGCTAGAAAAGGAGCTAACGTAAATCCAGGTGAGGGAGAAGACCATAGTGGTCTTAGAGTATTTTATTGAAGTTTTTCCTCTCCGATTCCCTCAAAAGTTGGAGAGTCTTGTAGGTTAGGAACTCCTATGGAAACTTGTTTTCCATGTAAGAGTCCTTAATCTTTTTTTATGACGGTGTATAGAGTCTTAGATATTTGATTGTGTTGTAAGCATATGTGTTTGACTTCGTTTGTGTGTAACATAATGCGAGATACTCGCTTATGGTATTACATCGTCATGAAAGGTTGTTAAATAATTATGTTTGTATGCATGTGAGTATTGTGATAAATTAATAATTGTTTTATTTGGTGAATGTTTGTGATAAAGTTGTAATTTAGAAATATTTCAATTGTAATGATTATATTATTGATTGTTGTATTGAAATGGAAAATATTATAAATGATTATTATATTTTATGAGAAATACATATGTTAGTTGTTATATGAATTTGGAAATTACATAAGTTTGAAATTGGGGCTTTGCCCAATAGTATTTGATCACTAAATTAGCATCTTGTGCTCGTCCATTGGACTTGGCATGATAGAAATACATTGGGGCTGAGATGACTAACTTAGGTGATATTTGTGGAAATAAAACTTATGAAGACCTTGATTAAAAGATTTAATGGGCTAACTTCGATTAGTGTACATGCATTGCATTCTTGTAGTTGGAGAAAATGGAAAGATACGGTGATAGAAATATCATTGGGATTTGGATAGGGGCGACAATGACGGTGATTCGTCAAAAAGCCTTGAGGGATTGCTTAGGTGAGACAGTCCAGTGAGGTTTCGGTCTTATAAGCCGTATGACCAGGATAGTCTTACATGCAAATTAAACGATCTTTGACACCCCCTTGCACATTTCATGATTGGTGGAAAGGAATCCTGAAACAGACTGAGCTTACCATGTAAGCACCTCTGATAGAGGTAATTGAAAACATGGATATTGTTACTTGCCATTTTTAAGGATATATGTACTCCCAGTTGCTTTCCCACTAGGATCTTGGCCTTCAGGTATTGTAATTTGGTGGTGATTGGTTGGTTGAATTGAATATGTCATTGCATGAAAGATATATTAATTGGGAATATGAATATCCTCTTGTGTAAGACACTAACTTCATGCATCATTTGCATATGTTTGACATTGTTTGATTATAGTATTGTTATAGAGTGTCTCACTTTAATGTTATTTCTCTATGTAATTCCACGCTGCGGTCGCCGTAGTTGGTTCTTACTCCCTTTTCTTTGTCTTTTCTTTTATCTATACTATTATGTGTATGTCCAGGTTTGTTGCAGTTGCTCTATGGATATTCATTGATGGAAATATAGACAAGATGAACTTAGCTGATGTATAGTTAAATATCTTGTTTATATTGGGATTCTCTGCTCTGATTTAGGAATACCCATGGTCTTTTGAACTAATTTTTGTATAAGTTATATTTTATGAAAAATATTTAAGAGTGATTATGTTAAGATTAGGATTAATGATTTTGACAGCTACATACTTAAACAAATAGATAATTATTTAAATCATGGTTTTCAGGTTGAATATGATACCTCGTTTTTGGGTAATGATAATATTGAATATTTTTGCATCTCGAACATGTTAATGAAAAGAAATTTTACATTCACTATAATTTTCTAACAGGTTGCCTTTAATTTTCTTTAAATTTTCATCATATTTTTATAATAAGTCCTAATTCTAAGTTACAAAAATGGGGTGTTACACTTCTCAACCCACAGAAAAAGAAAAGCGATGACACTAATTGCAATCATTCATCCAAATCTCAATCTAATAATATTTTTTTAATAATATTAACTTTTGCGAACTTAGAAGATTGTTATTGTTAAACTTTTGCGAAGAAGTAAAACCCTACTAATACTGATTGATTGAGTAATCAATGTAGTATAGGTTTAACAAGTAAGTCTATTCAAATAGAATTTTAGACATGCTAACTATATTAAATATCTTGTTAGCAATTTCCCTTTATATAAAACATATACTACTTCATTGATAAGTTTTGTTTAATATGAAATCAAACTTGACACTCCAATATTTGATGCATGACATGTTTCTTTATACATGAGTGACGAGTTTGTTTGGTTATGTTTTTCCCTAACCTGTTGTGGTACCCAACTCTCATTGTATTCCTTCAATTTATCGCTATGTGAAAGCTGCATAACATCCAAGGTGGATCGTAACAAGTGTGCTCTTTTCTTTATTCATTGTCTCTTTTCTTATACATATGCATAATGTTTTTTATGATTATTATGATTCAATTATTCTCGTAGTATATAGGTATACACCATATATAAATTACTATATGCAACACTACTAAGATTGTAATACTAATATAGTCATATTACAATTGAGGTCTAAACATTTGTGCACTTAATTTTCAATCATGATTGTCAAAATAAGAAATTTGGAATAGTTTTATACCTCTTTATTTTTGAAACTAAGGTCTTTTATGTGAAAATAATTTCAAAAATGCCACAACCTTTTTCGACCTGCATCATTTACGCAACTAAGGTCTTTTCTAGGGTAATAATTTTTAAAATGTCATCGTCTTTATTTGCCCTTACTTTTTAATTATCTGACCTCTGTTCGTAAGGTGAGATAAATATTTTACAAAAGAAAAACTATTTTTGAAAATGGATATCATCCATCTAAAATCTATATAAATTATTTTTGAAAATGGAAATTAATTTATGCCACTCATCCAAAATTCACAATTTACCAAATGCTTATCAAGAAGATCTACCCCTTGCATATGGTAGTAGAAAATATTTTCAAATACATGTCATGAAACAAGTTTTCATTTAATTAAGTTTGGAATGTTTTTAAAATGCGAGCATGTAGTGTAGCGTGCTAGACTAATAATGCTATTGCGTTTTGTTATTAGCAATTGTAATACTCTAAATTTTATGACAACAACATTATGTTTTCCATAGTCTATATGCTTATGAATATTAATTTATTTTCTAATAATTACTAATTTCTATACTATTTATAGATATAATAATTGTTTCAATTTTTATTAATTACATTATAAGTTTAAAATCATCTTGTACATGTAAAAACAATCATCAAACAAACATTAAAGAATTTTTTGTGAGACTTAGTTTACTTTCTTTTTGTATTAAAGACTCGGTAATCTTTAATATGGGCATATATAAATAAAAAATTAACAAAAATATATACATGTAGTCAAAGGACTAAATAAATATGAGATGAGGTCGACCTAACTATCACATTCGACTTCAACTTCATATAGCCACATTAAATAATTGGCCTCAAGACCTTTGTGTCTCAAAGTAATACTATCAACAAGAAAAAACATTGCACGTGTGAGATATATACTTGATATTCATTAAAAATGGCCACAAAATTAAAAGATAAATATTAACTAATATCCTAAAAATAGGAAGGATTTAAAATTAAAAATAGTATATAAAAAATGAAATGTCTGGTCCGTTTTATATAAATATTTTGAAGGTTTAATTAAGTTCTTTTAATATGGCTTTTTCAAAATTTTATACACATGAAATAATTTTGAATTAGAAAAATAACCCTATTTATTAATTGGAAATTGAAAATCATTATCTAAACCAGTGTAAATATAAATTGAATGAAGCCCCTTACATCGTCTTACAAAAACAAAGCATGAATTTAATGTTTAAAAACTTAAAGTTGCATTTTCATGTATTGGTTTCTATTATATAATTTCAAAATTGATATCTTAACTAATATGGACATTTATTAACATGACGTAATATAAATAATAAATAAACAGACAAATATCAATGGAGAGATACATTCCTCTAGTATGCTACATCAGTTTATTAATTAAATAATGTGTAATAAGGCCTTGGTTCTATTCCTTAAGATGTGCCACATGGCACACATTAGAAAACTCCTTAAAAATATAATAAATTTTAAAATGAACATGATATCTAAGGGTTCCACAACCGTTACTATAGGTAAGGTCTATCAAACATTATACAATAATAACATCGTACCACAATTATGAAAGTTTAATATAAAATAAAATCCAACATAGATTTTCATAATTGATCTAACGAAGTTTTCATGTTATGGAAACATCCAATGTTGTTATTACTTTAAATAATACGAAATATATCAATGTATATATCATTAATCAATCATTCATTTGAGCATTAATCTCTTATATGATTCTGGGTAATATTTATATTTTGGAAAGCTCTTTCATTAGTTGCATCTCTCATTATAAGTTTAAAACCTAACTCTAAATTTAAGTAAAGGGTAAGATTAGAAAAATATGAATTATTTTATGCTTCTTAAACATAGAAAACCATTCTATTAGCTTTTTTCATGTTACTTGGTGAATCTATAAATTAAATATTTGTAATTAGCATAATTCAACATGAAAAAGTTATAAATTATAATGTTTCAAAAAAAATTGTACCTTGACCTTGGATTTTTATTTATAAACTAGTGGCAACTTTTTTAATGATATTACTTATAGTTTGGGGGTTCCCCGTGGAGGCGTTCGTAGTTCTGCCTTTATAATCATATTTACTATGTTTAAACTACTAGTTTGTGTCTTGTGGGTGTATTATCTCAAAAGAGGAATGATAATTTCACATTAATTTTGACAATATCGCTTTTTAGAGATACTTAAATGACCCCATAAATGCTTAAAGTTGTACCTTGTAATTGTGATTGTAATATCGAGGTTTTGGAGTTTGCAAAAATTATCAGGAACGTCATTATGGCTATATCTGTTACATTTCCCACAATCTTTCTGCTATAATGGAAAATTCTACATAACCGTCACCCACCGTAACCATTATTTCAAACAATTATTATTACCGTTACACGACCTTCATATTCGATATCATATCCACCGACGTCCTTTTTATATTTATTGATGAATTAAAACTATGTTCACCCTCCAAGTAGTTAAATAATGACAAAAGAGACTCTCATTCAACATCACAAAATAAAGAGGGACTTGTTCCAAGTATGAAAGACTAAATATTTATTATTATTTTATATATTGCTTTGTCTTCCACACACTCAAAATTAAAATGCATGAAAGCAAGTACATATGCATAAGAGGGGCCAATGCCCTTTATTAAAACTCCACAATACAATAATCAGAACCACACGTTTAGTTCCTCTAAACGATAATCAAATACTTTGATGAACTTTCTACTTAGACACTGCATTATTAGACATGTGTATTAATATTTCTTTCATGACTAATCCATTGATAAAATATAATATTACAAAGATTTTACATGAAATGTAGACTACTTAAAGTATTTAATACTAAAAGGATGTCTCATAACGTGAATTTTTTTTTCAAATTATGATTAGAGTTTAACTTTCATATAGTTGGTATAATAATTAGATGACAGTACAAAATATTTTTACCCTTGAAAATAAAATATTAAGATTATACATTGCAAATTAATACATGTTGTTGCTTTAAAAATATATGAAAAATATGTAGAAAAGATGTGTTAGGATATCGTTAATTTAATATTAATGCGAGCTTGATGGAAAGAATACCATTTCTAGTTTTGTTTTGGTGATGGAGCCAAGTGATGGGGGTGCTTGTCTCCCAATGGTGGGGTAGAATGGTTCTTGAGGTGAGGATGTTGATTGTGCGTGCTTGTCTCCCAATTGTGGGGTAGAATGGTTCTTGAGATGGGGGAGCCAAGTGATGGTTCTTGCGTGCTTGTCTTCTAGAGATAGAGGTGGTGGAGAGTGGTATTTGTACTTGTGTTTTGGAGATGGTGGTGAACGAAAGTGGCGCCTCTTCTTGTATGTTGAAGATGGTTGTGATGGAGAGTGGGGCTTTAGCTCTTTTCCTAGAGATGATGGTGGAGAGACGATCACCGGGATATGAATGAGGGGTGGTTTATAGGATTTCTTATGACTTGACTTTGATGGAAGGTAAACATCATTTCCTTGGGATGGTTGTGGTGGAGAGTGGGGCTCGTTCACTTGTCCTGGAGATGATGGTGGAGTGACGATCACTGTGATAGGAATGAGGGGGGGGGGGGGTTATAGAGTTTCTTGCGACTTGACTTTGATGGAAGGTAAACAACTTTTCCTTCGGATGGTTGTGGTGGAGAGTAGGGCTCGTTGACTTGCCCTAGAGACGAAGGTGGTGAGATGATCATCGGGATAGGAATGAGGGTGGTTTATAGGGTTTCTTGCGACTAGACTTTGATGGAAGGTAAATGTCATTTTCTTCGGATGGTTGTGGTGGAGAGCGGGGCTCATTCTCTTGTCCTAGAGATGATGGTGGAGAGATGATCACTGGGAAAGGAATGAGGGGTGGATTATAGGGTTTCTTGCGCCTTGGCTTTGATGGAAGGTAAACGTCATTTGCTTCAGATGGTTGTGATGGAGAGTGGCGCTCGTTCACTTGTCATGGAGATGATGGAGGAGTGACAATCACTGGGGTAGGAATGATGGGTGATTTATAGGGTTTCTTGCGACTTGACTTTGATGGAAGGTAAACGTCATTTACTTTGGATGGTTGTGGTGGAGAGTGGGGATCTTGCTCTTGTCCTAGAGATGATGGTGGAGAGATGATCTCCAGGATAGTAATGAGGGGTGGTTTATCGGGTTTCTTGTGACTTGACTTTGATAGAAGGTAAACGTCATTTGCATCAAAGGTTGTGGTTAAGAGTGGGGCTCGTTTCTTTTGTCCTAGAGATGACGGTGGAGAGGCGATCACCGGGATAGGAATGAGGAGTGGATTATAGGTTTTCTTGCGACTTGACCTTGATGGGAGGAAAACATTACTTCCTTCGGATGATTGTGGTGGAGAGTGGGGCTCGTTCACTTGTCCTGGAGACGAAGGTGGCGAGATGATCACCGGGATAGGAATGACGGGTGGTTTATAGGGTTTCTTGTGACTTGACTTTGATGGAAAGTAAACGTCATTCGCTTCGGATGGTTGTGGTGGAGAGTGGGGCTCTTGCTCTTGTCCAGGGGATGATGGTGGAGAGACGATCACTGGGATAGGAATGAGGGGTGGTTTATAGGGTTTCTTGCGATTGGACTTTGATGGAAGGTAAATGTCATTTGCTTCGGATGGTTGTGGTGGAGAGTGAGGCTCTTGCTCTTGTCCTAGACATGATGGTGGAGAGACGACCACCGGGATAGGAATGAGGGGTGGTTTATAGGGTTTCTTGCGACTTCACATTGATGGAAGGTAACCTTCATTTGCTTCAGATGGTTGTGATGGAGAGAATGGCTCATTCTCTTGTCCTAGAGATGGTGGTGAAGACACGGTCACCGAGATAGGAATAAGGGGTGGTTTATAGGGTTTCTTGCGACTTGACTTTGATGGAAGGTAAATGTCATTTGCTTCGGATGGTTGTGGTGGAGAGTGGGGCTCTTGCTCTTGTCTTAGAGATGGTGGTGGAGACACGATCACCAGGATAGGAATGAGGGGTGGTTTATAGGGTGTCTTGCGACTTGAGTTTGATGGAAGGTAAATGTCATTTGCTTCGGATGGTTGTGGTGGAGAGTGGGGCTCTTGCTCTTGTCCTAGAGATGATGGAGGAGAGACGATACCCGAGATAGGAATGAGGGGTGGTTTATAGGGTTTCTTGTGACTTGACTTTGATGGAAGGTAAACGTCATTTGCTTTGGATGGTTGTGGTGGAGAGTGGGTCTCGTTCTCTTGTCCTAGAGATGATGGTGGAGAGACGATCACCGGGATAAGAATGAAGGGTGGTTTATAGGATTTCTTGCGACTTTACTTTGATGGAAGGTAACCGTCATTTGCGTCTGATGGTTGTGGTGGAGACTGGACTCGTGCTCTTGTCCTGGAGATGATGGTTTAGAGATGATCACTGGAATAGGAATGAGGGGTGGTTTATAGGGTTTCTTGCGACTTAACTTTGATGGAAGGTAAACATTATTTACTTCAGATGGTAAACTGAAGAATATTATGGCCAATGCAAGACAAACAGAACCTGAGACAAGTAGAGACACAATTTTCCCCAACTTCACTTGAAAGTGGGTTTGGATTATGCTCTTAGCAAATCAAATGCTTTCTATTTTATAGTTTTCTTATTTATCATTTAGCAAATACCAATCGTATTGATTATACATGGTTTTTGTCCATCGAAATGATAAAAAATTACTTGTTATTCTTCTTTAACCTTAAAGAAAAGACATAAGATTTTGTTTAATTAGATTTTGTTTTGTTTGTGTGGAATATATATATGATTCCAAAACCTATTGTTGAAGGATTGGTTTATCTTATTGGTCAAAATTATTTATTTAATGGTACTACTTTCTGATTTCCTTTCATACATAATTGTGAAATGAAATATTTAAATAAGTTTATATACCTAAATTCTAATTCTAGTCATATGCACATTATTGTTTGTTCTTATAGTATTCACATGTCTTGATTTTATGCAATCGATAATTCAGACTTACATAGTTCTTGCTAGAAAATTGTTTCATTGATTGGGTGTATCTTAATCATTTTATATAATAGAAGCGATATATCAAGAATGTTCGAATGATGAGTTGTGGAAAAGTAGTGAGTACCCATGGCCTTTCCTTCATCCTTGTGGTGATAATATTTTCCATATTTTTGAAATTAATTAAGAAATGATTTATGTTAGGTATCAGTGGCCTAGGAACATGTAGATGGAGGGGTTAAATAAGTGTAGCGGTTATCAATTATCGCTTCTCGCACCAAAACCTAGTTCTGGAAACAGCCCAGTTAATCGACTAACAACTGGTCTTAATCGACTAACAAACACACAGAACAGAATGATCAGAGCAACAAATTGCACAGTTATTTAAAATCAAATGAGCAAAGATAAATCATATATTTTTTAGCCATATTAACAAGTATATGGGAGGGTACAATTATGCAAAATATCAGCTATTAACTCGAATTGAAACAACAAGAAAAGTAAAGAAGATTTAAGGAGAGAACAACGTGCAAAGAGGGATTTTTATCCTGGTTCGTTTGTGGTCCACTGCAAACTACATCCAAGCCTCCCCTTCTGATCCTGGGAGATTTTCTTGTTCACAATATTGAATATACATATAATTACAGATACCAATTCAATTTTCAAAACATAGGATGCTTCTTTCTTCAAATCTAGAACACCTAACCCTTGGTTTGACTCTATCTATCGCCTGAGAAAACCTTTCTCACGAAACAGCCCCAACCAAGATTCTTGTTCTCAAATCAAGACCTCCTAGTCTTGGTGAAGATTCTTGTTCTCAACTCATAATTTGCGATGGTCCGAACAAGTCCATATGGAGAAGCTCCAAAGGTCTAGTAGTGGATATCGCATTCTTTTTATTAAAGGAATTTTTTACTTGTTTACATTTTTGACACATGTTACAAGAATCCTGAGTTTTAAAATCGAGTTTTGGTAAACCGATAACCAAATTATTTTTAGATAATTTTTCTTAATGCTTCACATGAATGTACTCGACTCGTCTATGCCAAAGCCAAATGTCATCTTCTTTTGTAATAAAACATTTTGAAATTAAGGAAGTGACATCCTCCAGATTAACTATATAAATATTATTTACACGATATCTGACAAACTTTATATTATTAGATAATATGTCACGAATTATACAACAATAAGAATCAAATGACACACGATTACCTTTGTCGCATAGTTGGCTGATGCTCAACATATTATGTTCCAAACCTTCTATGTATAGAACGTTCTCGATTATAGCATAGGTTGAGTTGTCAATCTTTCTAGTGCCTAATATTCTTCCTTTGTTGTTGTCTCCATAAATAACAAAAACTTTTTCTTTTAATGTTAAGTCTAGGAATTTTGACTTGTCTCCAGTCATATGTCTCGAACATCCGCTATCAAGATACCAATGTTGCCCATGTGTTCGTAGACATACCTGCAAAATAGATCACCTGCTAGTTCCAGGTACCCAAATTATGTTAGGTCCTTTTCTGTTAGTAACCAGGGAGTTATCTCCCTTTCTTACCCAAGCGTAAACACCACTGAGTATCCCATATTTCCTGATGTAGTAGGAATGAGAGGTGTGGTCATGTGTGCCACAATAGAAACATGTAGGAACTCTACTTTTCTTATTAGAATTTCTATTTGGACGAGTTAGAGGTCTCCTATATGGTCTATTTCTATGGGATGGGGAAACATACCCTAATCTAGTGTGGTCACCAACGTTTCTCGTTTTACTAAGCAAAGTATCTAATTGGTGTTGACTATTTGTAAGTTTTGCGAGTTTTTCATTTAGTTTCAAATTCTCGTTTTTCATGTCCTCGCAAGACTCACAAGTAGTTGTTTGACATAAATTATTTTTAGAGCATTCGCATGAAGTACAAGAATAAATTAGATCTAAAGTTTCATTTTCCAATTTTAGCTCATCTAATTCTTTTTGTATTTAAATTATTTTCTGACCATTTAGCAAAATTATTCTTTTTCTATCAGCACTATTTTTTGCCAATTTCTTAAGCTCTTCATGCATCTCAACATAAGCATCATATAAAACATCATATGACAGAGAATCATCAGAAGAGGATGATGTGTCAGAATATACCTTATTTGTAGCATCCTTACTACCTGATCTGCAAGCCTCATCTGTTATGGTCATTAGGCATAGCTTGATAGTCTCCTCTTCATCCGAGGTGCTTGATGTTGTTTCTTCCTCCGGTACATCCCAAACAATGTATGCCTTTTTTGATTTGAAGTCCCAGGGAGTGCTCTTCTCTGAATCAACTTTCTTCAAGTAAGTGGGACACTAGAACTTCATGTGACCCGACTTACCACATTCATGGCAAGTGAAGCGCTCCTTATTCTTGCCTTTCTTTCTGATTCTCACGCCTCTTTATTTTGAAATCGCTTGAAACCTCCTTTCTTCTTTAGAAACTTTCCAAATTTTTGCACGAGAAGGTTTAGCGTTTCTTCATCAATGTCTGAGTCAGAGACGTCATTATCCATCTCTTCAATGGGTTGTGATGTTGTAGATTTAAGAGATATTCCTTTCTTTTTCCGATTAGACTCCTCATGCATGGTTAGACGCCCAAGCCCCATCTCATGCTCTTGAAGCTTTCTGAACAGTGTTGCCAAAGGCATGGAATCTAGATCCTTGGACTCCATGATTGACGTCACTTTAGGTTGCCACATTAAATATTTTTCCTCAAGACCTTTGTGTCTGAGAGTAATACTGTCGGCCAGGAAAAACATTGCACGTGTGAGGTATACTTGATATTCATGAAAAAATTGGCCACAAAATTAAAAGAGAAATATTAGCTAATATCCTAAGAATAGGAAGGATTTCAAATTAAAAATAGCATATAATAAAATAAATATCTGACCCGTTTTATGTAAATCTTTTGAAGGTTTAATTAAGTTCTTTTGAAATAGCAAATTTTATACACATGAACTAATTTTGAATTAGAAAAATAACCCTAGTTATTAATTGGAAATATAAAATCATTATGTAAATGAGTGTAAATATAAATTGAATGAGGGCCCTTACACCGTCTTATGAAACCAAAGCATGAATTTAATGTTTAAAAACTTAAAGTCGCATTTTCATGTATTGATTTCTTTTATTTAATTTCAAATTTGATATCTTAACTAATATGGACATTTATTAACATGACATAATATAAATAATAAATAAACAGAAAAATATAAATGGAGAGATACCTTCCTCTAGTATGCTTCATCAGTTTATTAAATAATGGGTAATGAGGCCTTGGTTCTATTCCTTAAGATGTCCCACATGGCACAGATTAGAAAATTCCTTAAAAATATAATAAGTTTTTATGACAAACATGATAACTACTATTGCGAGTATAAGAGGCACACAACCCTTACTATAGGTAAAGTCTATAAAACGTTATACTATAATAACAAAGTATCACGTTTAATGAAAGTTTAATAAAGAATAAAATCCAACATAGATTGTCATAATTGATCCTACGAAGTTTTCATGTTATGGAAACATCCAATGTTGTTATCACTTTAAATAATACGAAATATATCAATGTATATATTATTAATTAATCATTCATTTGATTATTCATCTCTTATATGATTTTGTATATGATTCCTGATAATATTCATATTTTGGAAAGCTCTTTCATTAGTTGCATCTCTCACTACATGTTTAAAACCTAACTCTAAATTTAAGTAAAGGGTAAGATTAGAAAAAATGAATTATCTTCTACTTCTTTAACATAGAAAACCATTCTATTGGCTTTTTGCATGTTACTTCGTGAAGCTATAAATTAAATATTTATAATTAGCATAACTCAACATGCAAAAATTATAAATTAGAAAGTTTCAAAAAAATTTGTACCTTCACCTTGGATTTTTATTTTTATACTAGTAGCAACTTTATATATGATATTACTTATAGTTTGTGGGGATACCTTCCCCACAGAGGCTTTAGTAGTTATGCCTTTACAATCATATGTATTACGTTTAAACTCCTTGTAGGTGTCTTGTGTGTATTATCTCAAAAGATGAATGGTAATATCACATTAATTTTGAAAATATCGGTTTTTAGAGTTACTTAAATGAGCCCAACAAATAAATCAAGTTGTTCCTTGTAATTGTCATTGTAATATCGAGGTTTTGGAGTTTGCAAAAATTATCATGAACGTCGTTATGGCCATATATGTTATATTTCCCATAATTTTTCTCCTATAATGGAAAATTCTACATAACCGCAGCCCAACGTAACCATTGTTTAAAACGTTTATTAGTACAATTATATGACCTTCATATTAGATATCATATCCACCGATATCATTTTTAAATTTATTGATGAATTAAAACTATGTTCACCCTTCAACTAGTTAAAAAATGACAAAAGAGACTCTCACTCAACATCACAAAATAAAAAGGGACTTGTTCCAAGTATGAAAGACTAAATATTTATTATTATTTTATATATTGCTTTGTCTTCCACACACTCAAAATTACACTGCATGAAAGCAAGTGCATATACATAAGAGGGGGCAATTCCCTTTATTAAAACTCCACAATATAATAAAAAACCATGGGTTTAATTCCTGTAAACAATAATCAACTTTGATGAACTTTCCCAAAGACACTAATTGATGATGGCATTATCTTCACACTTTTATTTAGACCCTGCATTATTAGACATATGTATTCATATTTCTTTCCTGACTAGTTCGTTGTTAAAATATAATATTACAAAGATTTTACTGGAAATGTAGACTACTTAAAGTATTTAATACTAAAACAATGTCTCACAACGTGAATTTTTGTTTCAAATTAGCATTAGAGTTTAACTTTCATATAGTTAGTATAATAAATTGATGACAGTACAAAATATTTTTACCCTTGAAAATGAAATATTAAGATTATACATTGCAAATTAATACATGTTGTTGCATTAAAAAAACTAGTGAATTATAATAAAATATATGAAAAATATGTAGAATAGATGTGTGAGCATATCGTTAATTTAATATTAACCTGAGCTTGATGGAAAGAATAAAATTTCTAGTTTTGTTTTGGTGACGGAGCCAAGTGATGAGGGTGCTTGTGTCCAGATGGTGGGGCAGAATGGGGCTTATGGTGAGGATGTTGGTTGTGCCAGTGCTTGTCTTCTAGAATAGGGGCGGTGGAGAGTTGTGTTTGTGTTTGCGTTTTGGAGATGGTGGTGAACAAAAGTGGTGCCTCTTCTTGTATGTGGAAGATGGTTGTGGTGGAGAGTGGGGCTCTTGCTCTTGTCCTGGAGATGAGGGTGGAGAGACGATCACCAGGATAGGAATGAGGGTGGTTTATAGGGTTTATTGAGACTTGACTTTGATGGAAAGTAAACGTCATTTGCTTTGGATGGTTGTGGTGGAGAGAGGGGCTCGTTCTCTTGTCCTGGAGATGGTGGTGGAGACACGATCACCGGGATAAGAATGAGGGGTAGTTTATAGGGTTTCTTGCGACTTGACTTTGATGGAAGGTAAACGTCATTTGCTTCGGATGGTTGTGGTGGAAAGTGGGGCTCTTGCTCTTGTCCTGGAGATGATGGAGGAGAGACAATCACCGGGATAGGAATGAGGGGTGGTTTATAGGGTTTCTTGCAACTTGACTGTGATGGAAGGTAAACGTCATTTGCTTTGGATGGTTGTGGTGGAGAGTGGGGCTCGTTCTCTTGTCCTGGAGATGATGGTGGAGAGACGATCACCAGGATAGGAATGAGGGACGGTTTATAAGGTTTCTTGGGAATTGACTTTGATGGAAGGTAAACGTCATTTGCTTCGGATGGTTGTGGTGGAGACTGGGACTCGTGCTCTTATCGTGGAGATGACGGTGGAGAGACGATCACCGGGATAGGAATGAGGGGTGGTTTATAGGGTTTCTTGCAAATTGACTTTGATGGAAGGTAAACGACATTTGCTTCGGATGGTTATGGGGGAGAGTGGGGCTCTTGCTCTTGTCCAGGAGGTGATGGAGGAGAGACAATCACCGGGATAGGAATGAGGGGTGGTTTATAGGGTTTCTTGCGACTTGACTTTGATGGAAGGTAAACGTCATTTTGTTGGGATGGTTGTGGTGGAGAGTGGGGCTCGTTCTCTTGTCCTAGAGATGATGGTGGAGAGACGATCACCGGGATAGGTATGAGAGATGGTTTATAGGGTTTCTTGCGACTTGACTTTGATGGAAGGTAAACGTCATTTGATTCGGATGGTTGTGGTGGATACTGGGACTCGTGCTCTTGTCCTGGAGATGACGGTGGAGAGACGATCACCGGGATAGGAATGAGGGGTGGTTTATAGGGTTTATTGCGACTTGACTTTGATGGAAGGTAAACATTATTTGCTTCAGATGGTAAACTGAAGAATATTATGGCCAATGCAAGACAAACAGAACCTGAGACAAGTAGAGACCTCATTTTCCCTAACTTGACTTGAAAGTGGGTTTTGATTATGCTCTTAACAAATCAAATGCTTTCTATTTTATAGTTTTCTTATTTATCATTTAACATACCAATCATCTTGGTAAATTTAGTTTTCACATGAGACTCACCCTACTCTGAACATGCAATGTTTCAAAAAACTTTTCTTTGAGTTGTGCATTAATATTATATTTGACTTTGGGAACAATACGGCACAAAATTATTTTAGGAAGTTGTTTTGTATAGGATAGAATGTGAAAACCTAGCAAACGATAACGTTTTGAGGTTGAAATAGAACGAAAATCTTCTATAGCCAATATTATATGTTTTCATTGCCTCCAATAAAAACAACTACCTCATGATAAATTAAATTAAAAAAAGGTTATAAGAGTATATGAGGTGTTTGTTTCTCATTGGTGGCAAATATAAGGACATTAATAGTGGATATACATGGTTTATGTCCATCGAAATGATACAAGATTACTTGTTATTCTTCTTTAACCTTAGAGAAAAGACATAAGATTTTGTTTAATTAGATTTTGTAAATATGATTCCAAAACCTAATGTTGAAGGATTGGTTTATCTTATTGGTCAAAATTATTTATTTAATGGTACTACTTTCTGGCTTCCTTTCATACATAATTGTGGAAGAAATATTTAAATAAGTTTATATACCTAAATTCTAAATGTAATCATCTGCACATTATTGTTTGTTCTTATAGCATTCACATGTTTCGATTTTATGCAATAGAGAATGCAGACTTACATAGTTCTTGCAAGAAAATTGTTTGATTGATTGGGTGTATCTTAATTGTTTTATATAATAGAAGCGATATATCAAGAATGTCCGAATGATGAGTTGTGGAAAAGTAGTGATTACCAATGGCCTTTCCTTCATCCTTGATGTGATAATATTTTCCGTATTATTGAAATTAATTAAGAAAAGGTTTATGCTTATTTGATATGGTATTCATTATGTATAGTTAAATAAAATATTTTTTAATAGTATTATTTTTAAAATTATTTCAAAGATCTTAAACTTGTTACTTTTTGAATATTAAAATTTTTATATTATACAAAAAAATTTATTTATTATTTTATTTTTACTCAATTTTGGATTTAGTCTGAACTAGTAGTGGTGGTGTATCACGGCCTTTCAAAAAATGGTCCAGGAAAATAAGTGAAATCATGACCTTTTCTACATCTTTATTATAATTTCTTTTATAAAAATTATCATTTATTTTCATAGAAGTTTATTACAAATTATCATACATGAGAAATGATAACAAATTAATTTTATTTTTTATAAGATCATTTATTATATATCGTTAAGAACGATTTTTAATGAAAAAGAATCACAAAAGTAAAATAATTATGCTTTACCTAATTATTTAATAATCCTAATTAATTACTAACATATATTAATTAATTTATGTTGACCTTAGTATTATAATTAAAAACTCTGATTTTTGTTATATTACAATTATAATTTATACAAATTTAATCATAGATTTATTATTATAATAATAATTATTAATAATAAACAAGGAAATTAGAAATTAAAGAAATAAGATGTTTAAATGCACCTCATGGCACATAAATGGAGGGCTATAGAGGCACTAGAGTCGTGTAAGAACTGGTAAGGAAAAACGATGATGCATTCGTAGAAAGAGGGCAAGTTGTCGATGGTAGGAGTAGAGGTGGTGTTGCACGAAATTCCGCATGAGTCAGATGTTTGTGTTTGAAAAGTATAGGTGATAAAGGGTGCATGTGAATGGCAAGGGAACACATTGAGAATCGCAAAAACGGGTGAGACGCGTAGCACGTATCGCAGCCTTATTTTTAATGGATCATCTATAACATGACTTAGGAGGATGCAGAAACCAACTCAACCTTATTCCAAATGATTTAGAGTTGCTACTGCATATTTGTCGCTCAAAACTTATAAAACTGTCTTTATGCCCAACTTGGAAAATATGGACATAGAACAACATATCTAAGTTTGGGAGTTTATTATGCATCGGACAACATATTAGCACCCAAAACACCCATATTTAAACAATACTTTTGCTAATCGCATGGACCAGTTTATACCCTTCATTTATATATTCAATATTGAATTAGGATGTGTGGCATGATTTTATATAGCTACCAAGTATTCTTAGATGCAATAGGATAATCAAGACTATATATTTCAGGGTTGGAAATTGGTTAATGAGTTGGTCTGATTTTAATTAAGTGAGATTAAAATATACTAAGTAAACTGTAGATCTCCTTTCCTAGTTTCGGAGATGGTGGAGGCAATACTAATTAACAAGGTTGCTTCTCAACCCACATAAAAAGAAATGAGATGACACTAATTGCAATCATTCATCCAATTCTCAATCTAATATTTTTTTTATTAATATTAACTTTTGTGAAAATGTTTAATTTAAAAAAAAATGTCTTATAATGAAATTGAGCTTGTTTTATGCTTTTCAATTCGCAGGTCTTTTTATCCTCCTACTTTTTTCTATGTTTTTTCGGTTTTTAGGCCTTTCTATGTGAGTATTGGCTGAAGAAAATGCAAACAGTGCAAATTTGGTCTTCAAATATTCATTACATTTATAACATTGTGATGAGTTGAACTCATAATATTGTTATTGTTAGACTTTTGGGAAGAAACGTAACCCTACTAATACTGATTGATTGAGTAATCGATGTAGTACATGTTTAGAAAGTAAGTCTATTCAAATAGCATTTTAGACATGCTAACTATATTACATATTTGTTAGCAGTTTCCATGTATCTAAAATATATACTATTTGATTGATAAGTTTTTCTTAATATTGAAATCGAACTTGACACTCCAATAATAGATGCAAGACATGTTTCTTTATACATGAGTGACGAGTTTGTTTGTTTATGTTTCCCAACTTACCTGTTGTGGTACCCAACTCGCATTGTATTCCTTCAATTTATCGCAATGTGGAAGCTACAGAACATCGGAGATGGACCGTAACCAGTGTGCTATTTTATTTGTTCATTGTCTCTTTTCTTATTAATATGTATAATGTTTTTTTATGATTTTTACGATTCAATTATTCTCGTAGTATATAGGTATACACCATATATAAATTAATATATGCAATCCTACTGAGATTGTAATACTAATATAGTCATATAATAATCGAGGTCTAAACATTTGTGAACTTAATTTTCAATCTCGATTTTCAAAATAAGATATTTGGAATAGTTTTATACCTCCTTATTTTTGGAACTAAGGTCTTTTATGTGAAAATAATTTCAAAAATGCCACAACCTTTTTCAACCTGGACCATTTATGCAACTAAGATCTTTTCTAGGATAATAATTTTGAAAATATCATTGTCTTCTTTTGCCCTTACTTTTAAATTAATTAACATTTGTTTGTAAGGTTAAATAAATCTTTTACCGAAGAAAAACTATTTTTGAAAATGGATATCATACATCTAAAATCTATGTAAATTATTTTTGAAAATGGAAATTAGTTTATGCCACTCATCCGAAATTTACAATTTGCCAAATACTTGCCAAGAAGATCTGCAACTTGCATACGGTAGTACAAAATATTTTCAAATAGATGTCATGAAACAAGTTTTCATTTAATTAAGCTTGGAATGTTTTTAAAATGTGAACCTCTAGTGTAACGTGCTAGACAAATAATGATATTGAGTTTTGTTATTGCCACATTAAATATGTTGCCTCAAGACCTTTGTGTCTGAGAGTAATATTGTCGGCCAGGAAAAACATTGCATGTGTGAGCTATACTTGATATTCATGAAAAAATGGCCACAAAATTAAAAGAGAAATATTAACTAATATCCTAAAAATAGGAAGGATTTAAAATTAAAAATAGTATATAATAAAATAAATATCTGGTCTATTTTATGTAAATCTTTCGAAGGTTTAATTAAGTTCTTTTTATGTAGCTTTTTCAAAATTTTATACACATGAACTAATTTTGAATTAGAAAAGTAACCCTGTTTATTAATTGGAAATAGAAAATCATTATCTAAATGAGTGTAAATATAAATTGAATGAGGCCCCTTACACCGTCTTATGATTTCAAAGTATGAATTTGATTTTTAAAAACTTAAAGTCGCATTTTCATGTAATGATTTCTTTTATATAATTTCAAATTTGATATCTTAACTAATATGGACATTTATTAACATGACATAATATAAATAATAAATAAACAGACAAATATAAATAGAGAGATACATTCCTCTAGTATGCTACTTCAGTTTATTAAATAATGGGTAATAAGGCCTTAGTTCTATTCCTTAAGATGTCTCACATGGCACAGGTTAGAAAATTCCTTACAAATATAATAAGTTTTTATGACAAACATGATAACTACTATTGCGAGTATAAGAGACACACAACCCTTACTATAGGTAAAGTCTATTAAACGTTATACTATAATAACAATGTACCACATTTAATGAAAGTTTAATAAATAATAAAATCCAACATATATTGTCATAATTGATCCTACGAAGTTTTCATCTTATGGAAACAGCCAATGTTGTTATCACTTTAAATAATACGAAATATATCAATATATATATCATTAATCAATCATTCATTTGATTATTCATCTCTTATATGATTTTGTATAAGATTCCTGGTAATATTCATATTTTGGAAAGCTCTTTTTATAGATGCATCTCTCACTACATGTTTAAAACCTAACTCTAAATTTAAGTAAAGGATAAGATTAGAAAAAAATGAATTATCTTCTGCTTCTTAAACATAGAAAACCATTCTATTGCCTTTTTGCATGTTACTTCATGAAGCTATAAATTAAATATTTTTAATTAGCATAACTCAACATGAAAAAATTATAAATTATAAAGTTTCAAAAAAAAATTGTACCTTCACCTTGGATTTTTATTTATAGACTAGTGGCAACTTTATATATGATATTACTTATAGTTTGTGGGGATACCTTCCCCATAGAGGCTTTTGTAGTTATGCCTTTACAATCATATGTATTACGTTTAAACAACTTGTTCGTGTCTTGTGTGTATTATCTCAAAAGATGAATGGTAATATCATATTAATTTTGACAATATCGCTTTTTAGAGCTACTTAAATGACCCCAACAAATGCATAAAGTTCTTCCTTGTAATTATCATCGTAATATCGAGGTTTTGGAGTTTGCAAAAATTATCATGAACACCGTTATGACAATATATGTTATATTTCCCATAATCTTTCTGCTATAATGGAAAATTCTACATAACCGCAGCTCAACATAACCATTATTTAAAAAAATTATTAGTAAAATTCTAGTAAAATTATATGAGCTTCATATTAGATATCATATCCACCGATATCATTTTTATATTTATTGATGAATTAAAACTATGTTCACCCTTCAACTAGTTAAAAAATGACAAAAGAGACTCTCACTCAACATCACAAAATAAAAAGGGACTTGTTCCAAGTATGAAAGACTAAATATTTATTATTATTTTATATATTGCTTTGTCTTCCACACACTCAAAATTACAGTGCATGAAAGCAAGTACATATACATAAGAGGGGGCCATTTCCTTTATTAAAACTCCACAATACAATAAAAAACATGGGTTTAGTTCCTGTAAACAATAATCAACTTTGATGAACTTTCCCAAAGACACTAGTCGATGATGGCATTATCTTCACACTTTCTACTTAGACCCTGCATTATTAGACTTGTGTATTAATATTTCTTTCATGACTAATTCGTTGTTAAAATATAATATTACATAGATTTTACAAGAAATGTAGAATACTTAAAGTATTTAATACTAAAAGGATGTCTCATAACGTGAATTTTTGTTTCAAATTAGCATTAGAGTTTAACTTTCATATAGTTAGTATAATAATTAGATGACAGTACAAAATATTTTTACCCTTGAAAATGAAATATTAAGATTATACATTTCAAATTAATACATGTTCTTGCTTTAAAAATACTAGTGAATTATAATAAAATATATGAAAAAGATGTAGCAAATATGTGTGAGCGTATCGTTAATTTAATATTAACCTGAGCTTGATGGAAAGAATACCATTTCTAGTTTTGTTTTGGTGACGGAGCCAAGTGATGAGGGTGCTTGTGTCCCGATGGTGGGGCAGAATGGTGCTTGTGGTGAGGATGTTGGTTGAGCCAGTGCTTGTCTTCTAGAGATAGGGGTGGTGGAGAATGGTATTTGTGCTTGTGTTTTGGAGATGGTGGTGAACGAAAATGGTGCCTCTTTTTGTATGTGGAAGATGGTTGTGGTGGAGAGTGGGGCTCTTGCTCTTGTCCTGGAGATGATGGTGGAGAGACGATCACCGGGATAGGAATGAGGGGTGGTTTATAGGGTTTATTGCGACTTGACTTTGATGGAAGGTAAATGTCCTTTGCTTCGGATGGTTGTGGTGGAGAGAGGGGCTCGTTCTCTTGTCCTAGAGATGGTGGTGGAGACACGATCACCGGGACAGGAATGAGGGTTGGTTTATAGGGTTTCTTGCGACTTGACTTTGATGGAAGGTAAACGACATTTGCTTCGGATGGTTGTGGTGGAGACTGGGGCTCTTTCTCTTGTCCTAAAGATGATGGAGGAGAGACAATCACCGGGATAGGAATGAGGGGTGGTTTATAGGGTTTCTTGCGACTTGACTTTGATGGAAGGTAAACGTCATTTGCTTTGGATGGTTGTGGTGGAGAGTGGGGCTCGTTCTCTTGTCCTGGAGATGATGGTGGAGAGACAATCACCGGGATAGGAATGAGAGGTGGTTTATAGGGTTTCTTGTGACTTGACTTTGATGGAAGGTAAACGTCATTTGATTCGGATGGTTGTGGTGGAGACTGGGACTCGTGCTCTTGTCCTGGAGATGACGGTGGAGAGACGATCACCGGGATAGGAATGAGGGGTGGTTTATAGGGTTTATTGCGACTTGACTTTGATGGAAGGTAAACATTATTTGCTTCAGATGGTAAACTGAAGAATATTATGGCCAATGCAAGACAAACAGAACCTGAGACAAGTAGAGACCTCATTTTCCCTAACTTGACTTGAAAGTGGGTTTTGATTATGCTCTTAACAAATCAAATGCTTTCTATTTTATAGTTTTCTTATTTATCATTTAACATACCAATCACCTTGGTAAATTTAGTTTTCACATGAGACTCACCCTACTCTGAACATGCAATGTTTCAAAAAACTTTTCTTTGAGTTGTGCATTAATATTATATTTGACTTTGGGAACAATACGACACAAAATTATTTTAGGAAGTTGTTTTGTATTGGATAGAATGTGAAAACCTGGCAAACAATAACGTTGTGAGGTTGAAATAGAACGAAAATCTTCTATAGCCAATATTATATGTTTTCATTGCCTCCAATAAAAATAACTAGCTCATGATAAATTAAATTAAAAAAATATTATAAGAGTATATGAGGTGTTTGTTTCTCATTGGTGGCAAATATAAGGACATTAATAGTGGATATACATGGTTTATGTCCATCGAAATGATACAAGATTACTTGTTATTCTTCTTTAACCTTAGAGAAAAGACATAAGATTTTGTTTAATTAGATTTTGTAAATGTGATTCCAAAACCTAATGTTGAAGGATTGGTTTATCTTATTGGTCAAAATTATTTATTTAATGGTACTACTTTCTGGCTTCCTTTCATACATAATTGTGAAAGAAATATTTAAATAAGTTTATATACCTAAATTCTAATTGTAATCATCTGCACATTATTGTTTGTTCTTATAGCATTCACATGTCTCGATTTTATGCAATAGAGAATGCAGACTTACATAGTTCTTACTAGAAAATTGTTTGATTGATTAGGTGTATCTCAATTGTTTTATATAATAGAAGCGATATATCAAGAATATCTGAATGATGAGTTATGGAAAAGTAGTGATTACCAATGGCCTTTCCTTCATCCTTGATGTGATAATATTTTCCGTATTATTGAAATTAATTAAGAAAAGGTTTATGCTTATTTGATATGGTATTCATTATGTATAGTTAAATAAAATATTTTTTAATAGTATTATTTTTAAAATTATTTCAAAGATCTTAAACTTGTTACTTTTTGAATATTAAAATTTTTATATTATACAAAAAAATTTATTTATTATTTTATTTTTACTCAATTTTGGATTTAGTCTGAACTAGTAGTGGTGGTGTATCACGGCCTTTCAAAAAATGGTCCAGGAAAATAAGTGAAATCATGACCTTTTCTACATCTTTATTATAATTTCTTTTATAAAAATTATCATTTATTTTCATAGAAGTTTATTACAAATTATCATACATGAGAAATGATAACAAATTAATTTTATTTTTTATAAGATCATTTATTATATATCGTTAAGAACGATTTTTAATGAAAAAGAATCACAAAAGTAAAATAATTATGCTTTACCTAATTAATTAATAATCCTCATTAATTACTAACATATATTAATTAATTTATGTTGACCTTAGTATTATAATTAAAAACTATGATTTTTGTTATATTACAATTATAATTTATACAAATTTAATCATAGATTTATTATTATAATAATTATTATTAATAATAAACAAGGAAATTAGAAATTAAAGAAATAAGATGTTTAAATGCACCTCATGGCACATAAATGGAGGGCTATAGAGGCACTAGAGTCGTGTAAGAACTGGTAAGGAAAAACGATGATGCATTCGTAGAAAGAGGGCAAGTTGTCGATGGTAGGAGTAGAGGTGGTGTTGCACGAAATTCCGCATGAGTCAGATGTTTGTGTTTGAAAAGTATAGGTGATAAAGGGTGCATGTGAATGGCAAGGGAACACATTGAGAATCGCAAAAACGGGTGAGACGCGTAGCACGTATCGCAGCCTTATTTTTAATGGATCATCTATAACATGACTTAGGAGGATGCAGAAACCAACTCAACCTTATTCCAAATGATTTAGAGTTGCTACTGCATATTTGTCGCTCAAAACTTATAAAACTGTCTTTATGCCCAACTTGGAAAATATGGACATAGAACAACATATCTAAGTTTGGGAGTTTATTATGCATCGGACAACATATTAGCACCCAAAACACCCATATTTAAACAATACTTTTGCTAATCGCATGGACCAGTTTATACCCTTCATTTATATATTCAATATTGAATTAGGATGTGTGGCATGATTTTATATAGCTACCAAGTATTCTTAGATGCAATAGGATAATCAAGACTATATATTTCAGGGTTGGAAATTGGTTAATGAGTTGGTCTGATTTTAATTAAGTGAGATTAAAATATACTAAGTAAACTGTAGATCTCCTTTCCTAGTTTCGGAGATGGTGGAGGCAATACTAATTAACAAGGTTGCTTCTCAACCCACATAAAAAGAAATGAGATGACACTAATTGCAATCATTCATCCAATTCTCAATCTAATATTTTTTTTATTAATATTAACTTTTGTGAAAATGTTTAATTTAAAAAAAAATGTCTTATAATGAAATTGAGCTTGTTTTATGCTTTTCAATTCGCAGGTCTTTTTATCCTCCTACTTTTTTCTATGTTTTTTCGGTTTTTAGGCCTTTCTATGTGAGTATTGGCTGAAGAAAATGCAAACAGTGCAAATTTGGTCTTCAAATATTCATTACATTTATAACATTGTGATGAGTTGAACTCATAATATTGTTATTGTTAGACTTTTGGGAAGAAACGTAACCCTACTAATACTGATTGATTGAGTAATCGATGTAGTACATGTTTAGAAAGTAAGTCTATTCAAATAGCATTTTAGACATGCTAACTATATTACATATTTGTTAGCAGTTTCCATGTATCTAAAATATATACTATTTGATTGATAAGTTTTTCTTAATATTGAAATCGAACTTGACACTCCAATAATAGATGCAAGACATGTTTCTTTATACATGAGTGACGAGTTTGTTTGTTTATGTTTCCCAACTTACCTATTGTGGTACCCAACTCGCATTGTATTCCTTCAATTTACCGCTATGTGGAAGTTACAGAACATCGGAGATGGACCGTAACCAATGTGCTATTTTATTTGTTCATTGTCTCTTTTCTTATTAATATGTATAATGTTTTTTTATGATTTTTACGATTCAATTATTCTCGTAGTATATAGGTATACACCATATATAAATTAATATATGCAATCCTACTGAGATTGTAATACTAATATAGTCATATAATAATCGAGGTCTAAACATTTGTGAACTTAATTTTCAATCTCGATTTTCAAAATAAGATATTTGGAATAGTTTTATACCTCCTTATTTTTGGAACTAAGGTCTTTTATGTGAAAATAATTTCAAAAACGCCACAGCCTTTTTCAAGCTGGACCATTTATGCAACTAAGATCTTTTCTAGGATAATAATTTTGAAAATATCATTGTCTTCTTTTGCCCTTACTTTTAAATTAATTAACATTTGTTTGTAAGGTTAAATAAATCTTTTACCGAAGAAAAACTATTTTTGAAAATGGATATCATACATCTAAAATCTATGTAAATTATTTTTGAAAATGGAAATTAGTTTATGCCACTCATCCGAAATTTACAATTTGCCAAATACTTGCCAAGAAGATCTGCAACTTGCATACGGTAGTACAAAATATTTTCAAATAGATGTCATGAAACAAGTTTTCATTTAATTAAGCTTGGAATGTTTTTAAAATGTGAACCTCTAGTGTAGCGTGCTAGACAAATAATGATATTGAGTTTTGTTATTGCCACATTAAATATGTTGCCTCAAGACCTTTCTGTCTGAGAGTAATATTGTCGGCTAGGAAAAACATTGCACGTGTGAGCTATACTTGATATTCATGAAAAAATGGCCACAAAATTAAAAGAGAAATATTAACTAATATCCTAAAAATAGGAAGGATTTAAAATTAAAAATAGTATATAATAAAATAAATATCTGGTCTATTTTATGTAAATCTTTCGAAGGTTTAATTAAGTTCTTTTTATGTAGCTTTTTCAAAATTTTATACACATGAACTAATTTTGAATTAGAAAAGTAACCCTGTTTATTAATTGGAAATAGAAAATCATTATCTAAATGAGTGTAAATATAAATTGAATGTGGCCCCTTACACCGTCTTATGAATTCAAAGAATGAATTTGATTTTTAAAAACTTAAAGTCGCATTTTCATGTAATGATTTCTTTTATATAATTTCAAATTTGATATCTTAACTAATATGGACATTTATTAACATGACATAATATAAATAATAAATAAACAGACAAATATAAATAGAGAGATACATTCCTCTAGTATGCTACTTCAGTTTATTAAATAATGGGTAATAAGGCCTTAGTTCTATTCCTTAAGATGTCTCACATGGCACAGGTTAGAAAATTCCTTACAAATATAATAAGTTTTTATGACAAACATGATAACTACTATTGCGAGTATAAGAGACACACATCCCTTACTATAGGTAAAGTCTATAAAACGTTATACTATAATAACAATGTACCACATTTAATGAAAGTTTAATAAATAATAAAATCCAACATATATTGTCATAATTGATCCTACGAAGTTTTCATCTTATGGAAACAAGCAATGTTGTTATCACTTTAAATAATATGAAATATATCAATGTATATATCATTAATCAATCATTCATTTGATTATTCATCTCTTATATGATTTTGTATAAGATTCCTGGTAATATTCATATTTTGGAAAGCTCTTTCTATAGATGCATCTCTCACTACATGTTTAAAACCTAACTCTAAATTTAAGTAAAGGATAAGATTAGAAAAAAATGAATTATCTTCTGCTTCTTAAACATAGAAAACCATTCTATTGCCTTTTTGCATGTTACTTCATGAAGCTATAAATTAAATATTTTTAATTAGCATAACTCAACATGAAAAAATTATAAATTATAAAGTTTCAAAAAAAAATTGTACCTTCACCTTGGATTTTTATTTATAGACTAGTGGCAACTTTATATATGATATTACTTATAGTTTGTGGGGATACCTTCCCCATAGAGGCTTTTGTAGTTATGCCTTTACAATCATATGTATTACGTTTAAACAACTTGTTCGTGTCTTGTGTGTATTATCTCAAAGGATGAATGGTAATATCACATTAATTTTGACAATATCGCTTTTTAGAGCTACTTAAATGACCCTAACAAATGCATAAAGTTCTTCCTTGTAATTATCATTGTAATATCGAGGTTTTGGAGTTTGCAAAACTTATCATGAACACCGTTATGACAATACATGTTATATTTCCCATAATCTTTCTGCTATAATGGAAAATTCTACATAACCGCAGCTCAACAGTACCATTATTTAAAACAATTATTAGTAAAATTATATGAGCTTCATATTAGATATCATATCCACCGATATCATTTTTATATTTATTGATGAATTAAAACTATGTTCACCCTTCAACTAGTTAAAAAATGACAAAAGAGACTCTCACTCAACATCACAAAATAAAAAGGGACTTGTTCCAAGTATGAAAGACTAATTATTTATTATTATTTTATATATTGCTTTGTCTTCCACACACTCAAAATTACAGTGCATGAAAGCAAGTACATATACATAAGAGGGGGCCATTTCCTTTATTAAAACTCCACAATACAATAAAAAGCATGGGTTTAGTTCCTGTAAACAATAATCAACTTTGATGAACTTTCCCAAAGACACTAGTCGATGATGGCATTATCTTCACACTTTCTACTTAGACCCTGCATTATTAGACATGTGTATTAATATTTCTTTCATGACTAATCTGTTGATAAAATATGATATTTCAAAGATTTTACAAGAAATGTAGACCACTTAAAGTATTTAATACTAAAAGGATGTCTCATAACGTGAATTTTTGTTTCAAATTAGCATTAGAGTTTAACTTTCATATAGTTAGTATAATAATTAGATGACAGTACAAAATATTTTTACCCTTGAAAATGAAATATCAGGATTATACATTGCAAATTAATACATGTTGTTGCTTCAAAAATACTAGTGAATTATAATAAAATATATGAAAAAGATGTAGAAAATATGTGTGAGCGTATCGTTAATTTAATATTAACCTGAGCTTGACGGAAAGAATACCATTTCTAGTTTTGTTTTGGTGATGGAGCCAAGTGATGAGGGTGCTTGTGTCCCGATGGTGGGGCAGAATGGTGCTTGTGGTGAGGATGTCGGTTGAGCCAGTGCTTGTCTTCTAGAGATAGGGGTGGTGGAGAATGGTATTTGTGCTTGTGTTTTGGAGATGGTGGTGAACGAAAGTGGTGCCTCTTCTTGTATGTGGAAGATAGTTGTGGTGGACAGTGGGGCTCTTGCTCTTGTCCTGGAGATGATGGTGGAGAGACGATCAGAGGGATAGGAATGAGGGGTGGTTTATAGGGTTTATTGCGACTTGACTTTGATGGAAGGTAAATGTCCTTTGCTTCGGATGGTTGTGGTGGAGAGAGGGGCTCGTTCTCTTGTCCTAGAGATGGTGGTGGAGACACGATCACCGGGATAGGAATGATGGGTGGTTTATGGGGTTTCTTGCGACTTGACTTTGATGGAAGGTAAACGACATTTGCTTCGGATGGTTATGGTGGAGAGTGGGGCTCTTGCTCTTGTCCTGGAGATGATGGAGGAGAGACAATCACCGGGATAGGAATCAGGGGTGGTTTATAGGGTTTCTTGCGACTTGACTTTGATGGAAGGTAAACGTCATTTGCTTTGGATGGTTGTGGTGGAGAGTGGGGCTCGTTCTCTTGTCCTGGAGATGATGGTGGAGAGACGATCACCGGGATAGGAATGAGAGGTGGTTTATAGGGTTTCTTGTGACTTGACTTTGATGGAAGGTAAACGTCATTTGATTCGGATGGTTGTGGTGGATACTGGGACTCGTGCTCTTGTCCTGGAGATGACGGTGGAGAGACGATCACCGGGATAGGAATGAGGGGTGGTTTATAGGGTTTATTGCGACTTGACTTTGATGGAAGGTAAACATTATTTGCTTCAGATGGTAAACTGAAGAATATTATGGCCAATGCAAGACAAACAGAACCTGAGACAAGTAGAGACCTCATTTTCTCTAACTTCACTTGAAAGTGGGTTTTGATTATGCTCTTAACAAATCAAATGCTTTCTATTTTATAGTTTTCTTATTTATCATTTAACATACCAATCACCTTGGTAAATTTAGTTTTCACATGAGACTCACCCTACTCTGAACATGCAATGTTTCAAAAAACTTTTCTTTGAGTTGTGCATTAATATTATATTTGACTTTGGGAACAATACGGCACAAAATTATTTTAGGAAGTTGTTTTGTATTGGATAGAATGTGAAAACCTAGCGAACAATAACGTTGTGAGGTTGAAATAGAACGAAAATCTTCTATAGCCAATATTATATGTTTTCATTGCCTCCAACAAAAACAACTAGCTCATGATAAATTAAATTAAAAAAAGCTTATAAGAGTATATGAGGTGTTTGTTTCTCATTGGTGGCAAATATAAGGACATTAATAGTGGATATACATGGTTTATGTCCATCGAAATGATACAAGATTACTTGTTATTCTTCTTTAACCTTAAAGAAAAGACATAAGATTTTGTTTTGTTTGAATGGAATATATATATGATTCCAAAACCTAATGTTGAAGGATTGGTTTATCTTATTGGTCAAAATTATTTATTTAATGGTACTACTTTCTGGCTTCCTTTCATACATAATTGTGAAAGAAATATTTAAATAAATTTATATACCTAAATTCTAATTATAATCATCTGCACATTATTGTTTGTTCTTATAGTATTCACATGTCTCGATTTTATGCAATCGAAAATGCAGACTTACATAGTTCTTGCTAGAAAATTGTTTGATTGATTGGGTGTATCTTAATTGTTTTATATAATAGAAGCGATATATCAAGAATGTTTGAATGATGAGTTGTGGAAAAGTAGTGAGTCTTTCCTTCATCCTTGATGTGATAATATTTTCCGTATTATTGAAATTAATTAAGAAAAGGTTTATGCTTATTGGATATGGTATTCATTATGTATAGTTAAATAAAATATTTTTTAATACTATTATTTTTAATGTTATTTCAAAGATTTTAAACTTGTTACTTTTTGAATATTAAAATTTTTATATTATACAAAAACATTTTATTTATTATTTTATTTTTACTCAATTTTGGATTTAATCTGAACTAGTAGTGGCGGTGTATCACGACCTTTCAAAAAATGGTCCAGGAAAATAAGTGAAATCATGACCTTTTCTACATCTTTATTATAATTTATTTTATAAAAATTATCATTTATTTTAATAGAAGTTTATTACTAATTGTCATACATGAGAAATGATAATAAATTCATTTTATTTTTTATAAGATCATTTATTATATATTGTTAAGAACGGTTTTTAATGAAAAAGAATCACAAAACTAAAATAATTATGCTTTACCTAATTAATTAATAATCCTCATTAATTTCTAACATATATTAATTAATTTATGTTGACCTTAGTATTATAATTAAAAACTCTGATTTTTGTTATATTACAATTATAATTTATACAAATTTAATCATAGATTTATTATTATAATAATAATTATTAATAATAAACATGGAAATTAGAAATTAAAGAAAGAAGATGTTTAAATGCACCTCATGGCACATAAATGGAAGGCTATAGAGGCATTAGAGTCGTGTAAGAACTGATAAGGAAAAACGATGATGCATTCGTAGAAAGATGGCAAGTTGTCGATGGTAGGAGTAGAGGTGGTGTTGCACGAAATTCCGCATGAGTCAGATGTTTGTGGTTGAAAGGTATAGGTTATAAAGGGTGCATGTGAATAGCAAGGGAACACATTGAGAATCGCAAAAACGGGTGAGATGCGTAGCAAGTATCGCAACCTTATTTTTAATGGATCATCTATAACATGACTTAGGAGGATGCAGAAACCAACTCAACCTTATTCCAAATGATTTAGAGTTGCTACTGCATATTTGTCGCTCAAAACTTATAAAACTGTCTTTCTGCCCAACTTGGAAAATATGGACATAGATCAACATATCTAAGTTTGGGAGTTTATTATGCATCGGACAACATATTAGCACCCAAAACACCCATATTTAAACAATACTTTCGCTAATCGCATGGACCAGTTTATACCCTTAATTTATATATTCAATATTGAATTAGGATGTGTGGCATGATTTTATATAGCTACCAAGTATTCTTAGATGCAATAGGATAATCAAGACTATATATTTCATGGTTGAAAATTGGTTAATGAGTTGGTCTAATTTTAATTAAGTGAGATTAAAATATACTAAGTAAATTGTAGATCTCCTTTCCTAGTTTGGGAGATGGCGGAGGCAATACTAATTAACAAGGTTGCTTCTCAACCCACATAAAAAGAAATGAGATGACACTAATTGCAATCATTCATCCAATTCTCAATCTGATATTTTTTTATTAATATTAACTTTTGTGAAAATGTTTAATTTAAAAAAAAATGTCTTATAATGAAATTGAGCTTGTTTTATGCTTTTCAATTCGCATGTCTTTTTATCCTCCTACTTTTTTCTATGTTTTTTCGGTTTTTAGGCCTTTATATGTGAGTATTGGCTGAAGAAAATGCAAACAGTGCAAATTTGGTCTTCAAATATTCATTACATTTATAACATTGTGATGAGTTGAACTCATAATATTGTTATTGTTAGACTTTTGGGAAGAAACGTAACCCTACTAATACTGATTGATTGAGTAATCGATGTAGTACATGTTTAGAAAGTAAGTCTATTCAAATAGTCTTTTAGACATGCTAACTATATTACATATTTGTTAGCAGTTTCCCTGTATCTAAAACATATACTATTTGATTGATAAGTTTTTCTTAATATTGAAATCGAACTTGACACTCCAATAATAGATGCAAGACATGTTTCTTTATACATGAGTGACAAGTTTGTTTGTTTATGTTTCCCAACTTACCTGTTGTGGTACCCAACTCGCATTGTATTCCTTCAATTTATCGCTATGTGGAAGTTACAGAACATCGGAGATGGACCGTAACCAATGTGCTATTTTATTTGTTCATTGTCTCTTTTCTTATTAATATGTATAATGTTTTTTTATGATTTTTACGATTCAATTATTCTCGTAGTATATAGGTATACACCATATATAAATTAATATATGCAATCCTACTGAGATTGTAATACTAATATAGTCATATAACAATCGAGGTCTAAACATTCATGCACTTAATTTTCAATCTCGATGGTCAAAATAAGAAATTTGGAATAGTTCTATACCTCCTTATTTTTGGAACTAAGGTCTTTTATGTGAAAATAATTTCAAAAATACCACAACCTTTTACGATCTGGATCATTAACGCAATAAGGTCTTTTCTAGGATAATAATTTTGAAAATGTCATCATCTTTGTTTGCCCTTACTTTTAAATTAATTGACATTTGTTCGTAAGGTTAAATAAATATTTTACAGATGAAAAACTATTTTTGAAAATGGATATCATACATCTAAAGTCTATATGAATAATTTTAAAATAGAAATTAATTTATGCCACTCATCCGAAATTCACAAGTTACGAAATGCTTGTCAAGAAGATCTACAACTTGCATATGGTAGTAGAAATGTTTTTCAAATAAATGTCATGAAACAAGTTTTCATTTAATGAAGTTTGGAATGTGTTTAAAATGCGAACCTGTAATGTAGTGTGCTAGACTAATAATGCTATGGAGTTTTGTTATTGGCAATTGTAATACTCTAAATTTATGACAACAACATTATGTTTTCCATAGTGTATGTAACATCCCAGTTATGTCATGGAACCTCCCAGGTCCAAGAGTACACTGAGCGTGTCACCAGTAACACCGCAGTAATGTCATGCGACCTCCCTGGTCCATGACTACACTGAGTGTGCCACCCACCAGCTTAAATACTCCCTGCAGTATTTTATTCCCCACAAAGGGGAGCCTCCCGCGACTCGAACCCATGACCTCAGGGACAAATAGTCATTGATTCCATGAGTCGCTACCATTAAGCTATTTATTGTAACACCCGATTTATGTCTTGCAACCTCCCCGATCCAAGACTACACTGAGCGAGTCACCGTTAGCACCATAGTAATGTCATGCGACATCAGCTTAATGGTAGCGACTCATGGAATTAATGACTATTTGTCCCTGAGGTCATGGGTTCGAGTCGCGGGAGGCTCCCCTTTGTGGGAAATAAAATACAGCAGGGAGTATTTAAGCTGGTGGGTGGCACGCTCAGTATAGTCATGGGTCGGGAAGGTCGCATGACATTATATTGCGGTGTTACCGGTGACACGCTCAGTGTAGTCTTGGACCGGGGAGGTCGCATAACATAACTGGGATATTACAGTGTATATTCTTATGCATATTAATTTATTTTCTATTAATTACTAATTTCTATACTATTTATAGATATATAAATTATTTCAATTTTTATTAATTACATTATAAGTTTAAAATCGTCTTGTACATGTAAAAACAATCATTAAACAAACATTAAAGAATTTTTTGTGAGACTTAGTTAACTTTATTTTTATATTAGAGACTCGATACTCTTTAGTATGCGTATATAAAAAATAAATAAACAAAAATAAATTAATATAGTCAAAGGGCTAAATAAATATGAGATGAGGTGGACCTAACCATTTCAATCGTCTTCAACTTCGTATAGCCACATTAAATATTTTACCTAAAGACCTTTGTGTCTCAGAATAATACTATCGGTCAGGAAAAGCATTGCACGTGTGAGGTATACTTGATATTCATGAAAAAAAATGGCTACAAAATTAAAATAGAAATATTAACTAATATCCTAAAAATAGGAAGGATTTAAAATTAAAAATAGTATATAATAAAATAAATGTCTCATTTGTTTTATATAAATCTTTTAAAGGTGTAGTTAAGTTTTTTTTCATATGGCTTTTTCAAAATTTTATACTCATGAACTAATTTTGAATTAGAAAAATAACCTATTTATTAATTGGAAATAGAAAATTATTAACTGTGTAAATATAAATTGAATGAAGGCCCTAAATCGTATGAAAACAAAGCATGAATTTAATGTCTAAAAACTTAAAGTCGCATTTTCATGTATTGATTTCTATTATTTAATTTTAAAATTGATATCTTAATAATATGGACATTTATTAACATGGCATAATATAAATAAAAAATAAACAAACAAATATAAATGGATAGATACATTCATGCTAAAATTGAAATTGTTTAAATTTGAGAACAATGAATACCCAAAATTAGAAATTAAGAAATATATTTGTCAAAGTTCTGAAATATGTTTCAAACTAACACACATTGCTACATATAGAGATTATTTATCTTTAATAGTGTTTCATTTTATTGTCTCGGACTAATGAAATATTGCCGCATAAATAAAAGAAATTTTTGAAAAACAAAGGTAAAATTTTGATTGGCTTAAGATAATTAATAAGATATTGTTTGGTACAGGTGATGTTCTTCTCATGCCTACACATAGTCAAAAGGGAAGAATGGAATATAATAGAAAATCCTCAAAAACAGTTTACTCCTAAATTTAAACATACAAATCACACATAATAATTGATGGCTAATAATTTTACCTTCTAATGGTAAACCTACCTATTGGACAGTAAGTATTTTGATTCTGAAAACTTGAAGAAAACATAAAATACAGAAACAAACTACACATTATTAGAAAGGTAACAACTCTAATCCTTCATGCGCATCATTTGTACATATATAACGACCAACATTGTTGTTTAAACTTGCAACTTGCAAGGAAATAAATGGTGGTGAATATAGAATAACAAACAACCATTTACAATGGATGTTAAAGCCATTTACAATCTCACCTTGCTTCTTTTGTTAATCTTGGTTCCCTTCTCCAACGCTTCTTTATGGGGTGAAATGCTTCATCCAAAACTTGGAGTTAAGATAACGTCCAAAATACCTGGTGGGGTTGTGCATGTAAAATGTATATCAAGCGAGAGTGACATAAAGGAAGGGTACTTAGAATCTTCAAGTGCAAAGCCATTCACATTTGAGGTTGAACTCAAGTTTCTAACAACGGTAAGATACAATTGTTTATTGACACAAGGTTGTAAAGAAATTGGACAATTTTTGGGTTTTAGGAGTGGTTCTTATTGTGAAAAAGGTTGTACCTGGGAAGTTTTTCCAACTTATGCCCTAAGAATATCTTCTAAACGTGGTTTTGTAAATCAAACGTATAAACCAATAGGAAGCCCCGATGACCATAGTTATGATTTTGCCTAGTTTGAGAAATATGTGTCAATGTATTGTGGGGATGAAAGAGGGAAGTTTTAGAGGTAGATCATTTATTAATCCTCTATTTAATTTGTTCTTATAGATCATATTGCAGTCATTATTTGCATATGAAATTTTGTTACTCCTGAACACAAAATTTAGTATGGAATGGACATTGTGAGTCTAGATGAATATTGATATGATGAATGTATCACGTGATCATAAAAAAGATTTATACGTTGATGAAATGTTGTATCTTGAATGTTAAAATAACATGATTGGGTTATTTGTGCAAGAGTTTTGAGGATTTTAAGTACAAAGAATGGGTATTGATGATTATGATGTTAACCCTTTTCATAGATTTATGTGAACATTAACTGGTTGTATACGGGCAAGATTATTACGCCTTTATATTTTGTTTACAAAATTTTGTTGTTCCCAATATATAGATCAAAACATTATTTGAATATAATAGATCATCTCACAACTTCTTCATCAAATTTATCCCCTTAGAGGATTTTTCATTTCCCTTCTCTCTAAGACTCTAACCCAAAACCCAGATTCTCAATCGAGCCCAAAGCTACTTAACCCAAACTCACTTTTTAATGGGTCCAATTATTATTCTTATCAATTAGGCTATTCTCCATCGAACCCAAAACTATTTAACCCGAAGCTACTTGCTTATTAAGTAGGAGATTGGGCAAGCAAACATAATGCATTTGGAAGGGAAATATCCTTCAGTATGAGTTTTATAATGAAGAAGACTAGCATTACATAAAGGTGGATCAATTAGAGCATATAGATGGCCAACACCTATTACCAAATGCCTTAAGATTTGAATATATTAAGTTCACTTATATAATACCATCTTATAATCCATGGAAAATACTTTACTTCATTCATGAATATCCCTTATTATTTGGTCCTACGTCTTAACAAATAGTTTACAATTTCATATGGTATTCTTTCATTTTATGAGTAGAGAACTAATTTTTTTAAGAATGTGTTTATATCACCCACCAAATATTACTTTCATAAATTAAATATTTGATCTTTTAATATATCTAAGAATTTATAAGATCTTACATCATTATACCAATGTGGTTAAATAGTACATGTTTAGAAAATTTTGTTTTTTATATTTTATCTTTATTAAACTACATGTGAATCCTTCATAAATATTTTAGTTATGGTCTACACTAACAATTATAATAGGGTTGTAACCCTTCCAGTATTGTGTTAATATTTTGACACATAATAATAACAAAAATTGAAGGTCCATATATAATATATTTTTGGAATTAAATAAATTTAAAATATATAATTTTATATCTCTCTCTTATTCCAATATTTGAGAAATTCTAGCATTTGAGAAGAGTCCATCTCATTATAATAGTCTTTAACTCTTAACAAAAGCACATTTTTTTCACACTCCACACAAACATAATGGGTTGATGGCACCACTCTTTACATTTGCCACCTACCTTTTCCATGGCAACAAGTTCAATTTATATAAAGTTTAAACATGTCTGAAATTGTAAGAGAACATAACTAAACAAAAAGCCTTACGTTGGATGAGTTTATGCAAATTCATCACTTAACTTATGAGGCTGAGACGCCATGCCCATTGGTCATGGCTAACCTTGCTCGTGATTTTGGCAAAGCAGTCATCTTATTCGATAAGATCTGCTGTTCCTAAGCACGTCTCCAAAGTTGTCCCGAACTAATCAAAATATGTAATATCAATTAAAAAATTAAATATTCATGAATTTTTCTATTTTTGCTTCATTTTAATTTGTTTGGGATAGACTTGAAGTCGTACTTGGGGATAATAGATCTTTATCTATCATATTCGTCATCATCATCCCCTACATGAGGGGCCGTCGGACGCTGTCGGAAGCGGATCTGGTTTCATCCATCGATATTTTTTATTATTTTTTTATTTCTAAGATCCTTGGTTTCTAGTTTATGCAAGATGGAAAAAATAATAGACGTGCTAATAAATTAAACATGATTTAATAACAAGTTCTGATTCACATAAAACATATTGATTCTCATTCAGTATCTTTGACTTTCCTACTTGAATCTATAACAAGGAGGCTACCAATTTTCAGTGGGGAATTTTAAAAGGATAGGTGGGGGCAACTGCCCCTAAATTGTTTAAAAGATTTATTAAAGTAATTTTTTTTACTTTTTTACCTACCAAATCATATTTATTGTTCCAAGAAATGTGTCATTTCATATTGCCCCTTGATTATGTATCTATGGATAATATATATCTTAAGGATGCTTATAAGTTTTTTAATATTGATAATATGTTTTTTATGTCCAAAAAATTATATCTTATAAATTTCAATAAACAAAAGAAGATTAGTTTGATATGTCAATTTCAAATTTTTCTTCTTGGTATCTATGAAGCACGGATACTAATACGTGTGTCGGGTACGATACGTATTCGATACATCAACATCTATTTTTTCCAAAATACAGGATACAATACGTTCAGGGATACGCGTATAAAATAATAAAAACACATAAAATATGATAAAATTATAAGTGTAAATCAAAATATCCAAACTACAAAATATAATGGAAATTTAAAATCACTGTCCTCCATAATAAATCTATCTTATTCTATTTTAATGAAAGCGAATCTATCCTAAAATCATTGCCCTCCAAAACAAATATATTTTATCTTATTTTAATGAAAATGAATCTATGTTATCATATTTTATTGGAAACGAATCAATTTTATCCTGTTTTATTGGAAACAAATCTATCTTATCATGTTCTATTGGAAATGAATCTATCTTATCTTGTTTTATTGGAAACGAATCTATATATCCTATATTTTACTGAAAACGAATTCATATATCCTATATTTTATTGAAAACGATTCGGATACGTGTCTTAATATTTATTTATGTTATTTTTTTAATTTTTGGATACTATATGGATACGTATCTTTCGCGAGTCCGAGCGTATCCGTGTCGGATACGTGTCGGACACCGACACGTGAAGGTGTTTGACGAATCTGTGTTTCACAGCTTGGTATCATTAGTGATTCAAGTTTGAAAAATTATCAACTATATGTCATTAGTCATATTTTGTTTTATCAAGTTATGTGTCTTATTGTAACTATTGTGGTTCAGTTATTACATAAATATCATTTCCAGCAATGAAGACAAACAAACAAAATTACGTAGTAAGATAAAAGATGAATTTCTTGCAGACAACATAGTAATTTATATTGAAAATGAATTAGCTGAAAATTTTAAATCTGATTTAATCATGTATGTTTCTTTTATATTTTTGTTACTCAATTAATTTTAATTATAAATTTAATTAAATATTATTGTCTCTCCTAAAGTTTAGATCAAGATGCGTTACTGCCAATAATGTTTCCTTGACAAGGTATAATGGCTCCCAATAATGACCAGAACAATAATCATAAGAGAAAGACAATAAATATTACTAAAATTTTCAACATGGTGCAAATTGGATCCCTAGATCTCCAAGATCCTATAAGTGGTATTTGTTGGGAGAGGAAATCAAAAACTCATTAAGGTATTAATTCTTTACTTAAAAATATAAGGAATATCCTTAGTATTACAAAAAAAAAATTGGTATTAACACGTATTTGAGATAGTAAGCTCAAATTTAATTTTTATGCATTAATACATGTTATAAAAATCTGATGTACTTTTGAGTAAGGTTAGGTGTCTATTTACTATTTAACAAAAAAATCTTCCTCACATACATGTGTCATCACCTCTTTGAATTGTCACATGTCACACTCACAACAAAAGTTTTATCACTCAAAAAATTCTACCACCTCCAATACACCCCACCACACCATAACATTTGTTATTATCTCTTGATACATCTATTTATCCTTTATTCTTCTTCTTTCTTCCATATTTTTTTCCTCTCATTTTATTACTAATTACATAACCTCATCTCTCTTTCACTCCTTCATTTCATTACTCTATTTTTCTTCAACCGTTTTTCTCTCTTCTTGGTTTATATCATTCTTCCATTTCAAAATTTCTTATTTTAAAATGATTTTATGCATGTAGATCTATTCATTGATTTTTTTTCTTTGAAGATGTTGTATTAAAATATTTTTTGTTTATTTTATAGATATGTTATTATTGTTGGATAACTAGATGAGTGAGATGTCTCTAATGACAAGGGTATCGATGATAGTTCTATTTGATCTGGTGTCTCTTATTGTTTGTTCACCCTTGAAGCATCATTGCAGGTTAGTTTTTCTATATATCTTTGTTGAATCTTTATTTGTTTATAGAATTTTCTATTCAAAATAATCATTATTGTAATGTTGAAAATGATATGAACATTGACGAGATCGTGAAGAGGAAGAAAAAAGTAAATAATCTCTAGCACTTTGGTATTTTCATCATTTCTCCTTAATTTTCTAAAAAAATTGTTAAAATGTCATTTTGCTACCTAATCTTGAGCAAAAGTATCATAATATTGATTCTAAGTTTTTTTATTTTTGTTTTACATTGTGGTTTATCTATTTTATTGTACAACATGGATTATGTTACTCATGTTATGATTCATTCTTTCATTCTTCATCACACAATCTTTCATTCTTCATTACACAAATAGATAAATATAATGAAAACTCAAGTTATGATTCATCAAATTTCACCCTCATTCACCAATAGGAATGTGGCTTCCTATTTGTTCTCTCACTTTCTTATTCATTCATTCTATTTCATTTCATAATTTAATCTTAGGTTTGTCATTTGTCGTCTTGTATTAATATTGATAATAATTTGATTGCGTCTTGTAGTAATATTGATAATAATTTGATTGATTATGAACTTAAATGCTATGATTATATTTAACTTAATATTTGAAATAATTTTGATAATAATTGTATAACAATATATTGATATTAATGTAATATTTATGAGCAAAATTTGATTTTATTCATTGTAATTTAAATATGAATAAATGAACAATAAATTAATTTGATTCTAAGAAATTTTCAAGTGAGAATTAATGCATCATTGAAGATTTGGAACAAATAAAAAAAATAATTAGGATCATTTGTGTTGAACAATAGCAATGTGGTTTTACATCCGTTAATTCTCTTTCTTATTCATTCATTGTGATTCATTACATAATTTAATGATAATAATTCAATTGATTATGGACTTGAATGATATTGTTATCTTTTAGTTAAAATGATTATACTTCAGTTAATATTTGAAATAATTTTGATAGTAATTGTGTAACGATATTGAGCATTAATGTAATATATATGAGAAAAAATTGATTTCATTCATTGCAATTTAAATGTGAATAAATGTATAATAACTCAATTTGTTTCTAAATTTTTTATTAGTGATGATTAATGCATCATTTAAAATTTGTAACAAAATAATGATAATTAGGATCATTTTGTATTGAACAATAGGAATGTGACTTTATATTTGTTCATTCCCTTCCTTATTCATTCACTATGTTTTATCTCATATTTAATCTTATGATTTCCATTTGTCTTCTTATTGTAATAATAATAATAATTTGATATGATTATCTTTCAGTTAAAATTTGAAATAATTTTGTTCATAATTGTGTAATGATACATGATTATTAAAGTAATATTTATTAGCAAAAATCGATTTCATTCAATGCAATTTAAATGTGAATAAATGCATAATAACTCAATTTGATTCTAAGAAAGTTGTAAGTGATGATTAACATATGAGTTAAGATTTGGAACCAAGAAAAAATAATTGAGATCGTTTTGTTTATTTTTCTCACTTAACCCTGTAAATATGTTCACCTACATTTTTAACTATGCAAATGCACCGGTAACATGTGCACTCTTTTATTCTATAATTTAATCTTATATTTGTCATTTGTTGTCTTATAATTGATAATAATTTTAATTGATTAAAGACTTAAATGCTATGATTATATTTCAGTTAAAACTTAAAATAATTTTGATAATAATTGTGTAATGATAGATTTATGAGCAAAATTTGATTTCATTCATTGTAATTTAAATATGAATAAATGAACAATAAATTAATTTGATTCTAAGAAATTTTCAAGTGAGAATTAATGCATCATTGAAGATTTGGAACAAATAAAAATAATAATTAGGATCATTTTATATTGAACAATAGGAATGTGGTTTTACACTGGTATATTATTAATACAACAACGCTATGCATGTGATACGCCGTTGTATTAAGGTGTTGTTTGAGAAAATTTATGAATAAGACAATAGCGATTTTCTGTTATTGCAATGTTAATTATATGAACTTCACCAGCGCAACAACAAGCTCTATTAATAAGACCTATAAAATGCATTGTTTATTTAAGACTATATGATAGCCCTTTGTGGACGAGGCGCTGTTGTATTGATTCACTATATGACAGCTCTTTTTATGTGTTACATTGTGGTATATAATTAATACAATGGCGTTTGTGAAGCGCTGTTAATGATGATCATATTCTACTGCGGTCAAACAGAAAGACCATGAAAGTGCTGTTATATATCTAAAATAAGAGTTGTTGAACGGCAACTCTAGCGTATTGAATATAGATATAGTTTCTCTAAAGTTGATTATAAAAAGAGGATGACACTTGTTTGAAGTTTCAACCTCAACTGCAATCCCTACATTATTTGTGGCTTAAAATGTATGGATATTTTCATTGTTTTTTCATATACCCATAGAGCTACATTTGGAAAGATTTTTCATTTATTGTAAGAGTAGTAAATTGACGAATTTGGATCCTAATGAATGGATGAAAAGCCATTTATCAATACATATAAATTTATTTAAATTATATTTTAAATGATTTAATTCATCCATATCCAAACTTAATGAATGAATTCTAATCCATCTTTGACTCATTTTTATGACTTGGATCGATGAATATCCAATCAATTTGATTTTTTAATCTCATATAGGAGTTACACATATAGAAGTTACATTTTTAAGGAAAAAATATATTAAATAAAATACAAATATATTATAAGTGTTTTATAACTTACAATTGATTGATAGATGAAATATATTTTCATAACTTATAATTGGTTGAGAGAGAAAATATATTTTCAAAATAAACGAATCAATATAAAATTAAATGACAAATAAAAATATTCTTTAAAAGTACATTTTTTATTGACGTGTGTTTATTTTGTAGATTTGTTCTTATTTTATAGACCAGTTCTTATTTTCATTAATTTTTTGTTTATTTTCCATAGATTTATTTATTTTGTTGTTATACAAAAAGAAATAACAAACTAATTTATAGCAAACCCTCTTTGGGAATCCAAAATACATGAAATATTTAAATATAAACCATTGAATACACTTGATTTATTTTATTTTGTTTCTTAGCTTTGTTATTAACATTGCATATATAACAATATTAGTTTATATATTTTGATACTTTGTAACAAAAATTATGAAACTCGAATGCACAAGTAACATATTTTTTCTTAACCATATGAATGAATGCACGAATAATATGTGTTCTTGACTATTAGAATGCACAGGTAACATGTGTGTTATTAACCATTAGAACACACGAGTAATATGTGTTATTAACCAAACGAATACATGAATAACATATGTGTTATTAAACATACGAATACACGGATAACAAAATCAAATCTTAACCATGTGCCAAAAAATTATTGTCTCGTGTAAGTGAACGAGTAACTTACTAGTTAAAGATATAAAATTATATGCATCATTACTCTTCCTAACAACTTAGGAATTAATTACCTCATGGCAATTGGATGGAAAAAAGTTATTTGTGGTCATTGAAGAGAAGTAAGCGGTACACCCTATAATAGGCCAAAAAAAGCATAGATGCGCTCAATTGTTTTCATAATGAGAATTGTGAATGAGAGTAGATTTGATGCCAAATCCAAATTACTACAAGACAAAGTTCCATACTAGGAATCACTGACAACTTTTTTATATACAAAAAAAGCTCTTCACACAATAATACATGGCTCTTTCCCACATCGATCTCTCTGCCATTCTCAAGTATTGTCCCTCTCATGTGTACCCAAAATACCAGAATACGAGAAGCCTGTGTACTCTTCTTTTGGTTGCTATATACCACCAACAGTTAAATCAAAGCATACACTATAAAAGGAACAAAAAGTTTATGAATTTCTCATCCTATTGAATACATCCAAATCAATTTTTTTCCCTGTCTTGGCCTTTTCAGTGATGCGTACACACTTTTGGCAGAAGGAGAAAAAAGGTAATTAGAAAAAGCTGATGGCAAGCTTTCTAAAAATACACTAACTTACGTGACTAATAACAATGATCATATATCCAAAAAAAATCTATATCTTTATTTATGTTTTTATATCTCTAATCAATCATATTTCATCATCAAGTAATATAAAAATGATTTTCTGTTTTTTTTATTTTTATTTTTAATTAGATATTACTTTTTAATTAAATTAGTACATAAAATTAACACAAAATATGAGACAAGTAATCATCACTAAATAATCAAAGTTCACCCACGTATTTTAAACCAAACTGCTGAGTTGTATTTATATGTCACTCGATGATGATGATAATAATAATATTCGCTACGTCAGAATTGATATTTAACAACACTTGTTCAACAGTGTTTATATGTTGAAAGCTGTTAAATGTAAGGTGGAAGAGAATTAAAGCGCTTACTGAATAAAGCGCGGTTAAATTTGCTATCTTTAATAGCGCTTAATAAAAAAAAACACTTTTAAATGTCATAATACATATATTTAGCAATACTTCTTCAATAAGTGGTGTTAAAAGTGTTATATTTAACATCGCTTATCGAAGAAAAAACTATTAAAGGTCTTCATATATTTAATAAAACCTCTTGAAGAAAGCGATATTAAACACTTGTTTTAGTGAGCGGATATCTTTTCAAATTCAAAAACAAAACCGCACACAATAATACATATATCACCAAATTTATTATTTCTCTTATTTTTCTTCTTCTTCATAAGTCACATTTTTTCTCTTTTGTCTCTAGTTTCTCTCTTCATTTTTCTCTTCAAGCATAAGGTAAATTGTTATCTTATTTGAACTCATTTATTTCTCTATTCACTAATAGTGTAATCTTTATTTCTTGTGAACTTATACAGCTATAATATTCTAGGTTTTTGGCTATGGTTCACTAGTTTATAAGACATGGTTTGAGTACAATGGTAAAAAAAATTTCTCAATTGCTGTTAATTTTATATATATATTTTTCATAACTTTTGCAATTTGTTTAAATACGTCATTTTTTATTTGTATTTGCAGCTTGCATTCATCATTGAGGAACACAAGAACACTTTGTAAGGACTTGCACATTGGAGGAGAAAGAATAAACAATTTGCATAAGATCTCATTACTCATATGTTATTTTATAAAATTGGAATATGTTAAGGTTGAATGTAGTTGAAGTTGTTGGTGATGTAACAAATCTATTGTAAATGTGATGTCGTTAGACATGTTTGTCTTGTGTTTGAAAGAATATTTGGGAGATATATTGTCTTATTTAAAAAGTAGACATTTAACAGTGCTCGCTTCAGTTAGCGTTGTTAAATATCTACTTTCTACAGTGCTACAAAAACGCTATTAAATATAACTTTATATATTATTGCGCTCACATAAAAAACATCACAAAAGCGTTGTTAAAAGACAATTTTAAGCGTTATTATTTTCCTAGTATGGCTAATTACCTTTAGACACCAAGTCAAGAAGAACCCCATTTTACGACAGAGAGTCAAAGAGTGTAGCTATACTTAAAGATTACCATATTAAAATTATTGAGTGTGTACGATGTTTTGGCAAGGGTATTATAAATAATCAACTTACTTATTAACAATAAACTAGTAGCCTTATTTGATTAGAGAAAATTAAAAATCAATGTCTTATAATCCCTAATTTAATAAGTTGTTAGGATTAGTTTTTGGCTTAAGCTTTTAAATCAGCTACTTATATCGAATACATCCAATTTAATCGGCTAGTTTATGCCATATCTCCTAGCTTTTGAGCATTTTTGTCAAATCAAGTAGTAAACACCTTTTTGTTTTTCTCTTGGCTAATAAAACTTCCGTTGTATAATATAAGGACAAATTTTTTTCTCTCTAGGGATATTTTAATTATTGTACAAGATACACAGCCAAGTTGACTAAATTGATTTATTATTCTTGATATATGAATAATGATAGCCTATTAATCATGTTATCAAGTTTACATAATATCAAGAATCAAGTACGACTACACCACTAATAATTCAAGCTATAAAAGATGCTCTGGAACAATAATTTAACTGGTTACAGGTGTAGATGGAGTCATGGGGAAGTTCTCCTTATTTTGTTCAAACTTCATTTAAATACATGCTTCCATAATATAAATAATATAGGGCAGACCACGGATAATAAATTTCTAAGTTTTTGATATACTCATTTGTTTTTGTACTAAACATATATTATCACTTAGTGCACAGGTTATTTTTTATCATATTTATTATATGAAAATGTTGTAGAATAAGAATATGGATGGCAATGGGACCCGGACCCACAAGTACATGCAGATAATACCTGCAATAGATCGGGTCTTGGTTTATGTTTTTGAACCCGTAGATAATTGAGACTTAAGATTTTGAGACATGTTATTGGATGGGTCTGGGTTCGAATATTGAGATACCCAGACTCGCAGTAACCATGACCTATTATTCTTCCTAAATTTATATATATTAGCATAATTGTAATTAATATCATGTTAATCATAATTGTAATGTTATATTGTTAATCCATCATTGTAATATTATATTATTAATCCATCATTGTAATATTGTTAAACATTTTATATTGTTAAGGAGTGTGATGTGGTGTTATGTTGTTAATTCATATGAGTTATTTAATATTATGTTGATTAAAGTTCTTACTAAATCAATTTTGCATCATAAGGTTGAAGTAGTGACTTTGTTTTTTTTATGATTGTTTCATTAAAATGAGTTGTGTTTAATAGCGAATTTAAATTGTGTTTAAAACTTTAAATTAGATTTTATAATTTTGTTCATTGTTGATTGCTTAAATAATATATAAGAATGTAGGAAACAAATACACAATTACATAAATAATTCACAATTATTTTTAATATTCTTTAATTTGTAGGTACCCGCTGATCCATTGAGTACCCGCTTAGCCGCTAGGTACCCAAGGACTCATGGGTAACAGACCTAGCGGGTATTTACACGGATCTAGGATAGGTTTGAGCCTAAAAATGAAGCAACCAAGTAGATCCGGGTAATGCACTACCAGACAAATCCAGTCTCATTGTCATCCCTAAATAAGAAGCTTAATAGAGTAAATTTGTATCGAGAAATGTCAATTTTTTTTACTTAAACACTTAGTTTTCTAATATACACTTATCATTATTTCACTCATTCTCATCATATATATATATATATATATATAAATAAATAAATAAGTGAAATCAAAATAGAAATACTTCATCTAAAAAATAAATAAATATTGAAATCTTATATTACCCCTTAGAAAACATATCTTCTCCAGTGATGAAGGATCTTGATGAAAATGATCCAAATTAAATGGTCCAAATTTTAAATTATTTTTAAATAAAAAATTGTAAATTATTAAAATAATTTTAGGTAATTTCATTAGAGGAGGGATGAACTTACTCTAAGAATAAGTATTTTAAACTTAATTCACATTCTAGTCATCAACTTTAGAAAAATCTAATGGTTTAAATTAATGTATAGATCTAAACTATTAGATTTCCCTAAAATTGATGGATAAGAAGAGAAGTAAGTTCAAAAACTTACCCTTGTAGAAAGTGAATTCCCACTAATTTCATTATTGGATTTTTTAGTACTCAAGATCATATGAAAGAAAGAACGCAAAACTTAATGAAACACAAAATAAAAATGGGAAATTTTCTTTCTTTCCCCGTAACCTGAAAACATAGGAGTAAAGAATAGAAATAAAAACCCGCTCTCGCCGTGAGGGATAGGGCATATATAAATGAACATGCAGACAATTCATATCTAAAGTTAGGACTACTAAATCCACTGATTTCTATGTAAAAAATAGGAGAAATTTATCACAACTAAAAATTGAAATGGATATCCCAAGTATATCCATTATCCAACACTTACATTGGTTAATAATCCACATCTAAGTTAGGACACAACTATTGCTTAAATAGGATTGTAAAAAATGAATATCAGAGCATGAATATAGATGTGTCATAACTTATTTTAAGTTGTTAAAAATTTATAATTTTTAATTAAAGTGAACATTATATATTTAATATAATAATATTGGCTATTTATTTTGGGTTACAAAATAAGTGATCTAATTAATGACAACTTATAAGACTTCTGAAACTGATAACAAATATAGGCTTAATGAGTGGATACCCAAATGGTTGGCCTACAGAGGATAATGAGTGGATACCCAAACACATAAGGAAATGGTCCCCAAGACACCAAATCACAAATATTTTTCACCTTTCCTCATCAGAGAGAAAACGAAAGTCTGAAAAGGAATTAAAGATTTGGTTGAGGAAGACGATCATACCAAAACTCTCTCAAAAAGTATATCAAATGAGTAGATCAGAGAACATGGATTCATGACTTCATGTATGACTTTGTATGCTTGTTTTATATTATGTGAGAAAATCATGAGATTCAAGATCCTAGGATTGGTATTTCATCAATCATCATGAAATATCTAAAAAGTGGTATCAGAGCTCTAGATTCTGAATTTTATGATTCTCCATTAAAGTTGTTTTCTCCCCAATATTTATGAACCCTAATTTTTTAAATTTGGAGATTTTTTTATTTCGCTATTTGTTATGAAAATTGGGTATTTAGAAATAATGAGGATAACCTTTATCCGCTTCCACTTATTTGAATTGAGTAATTTGTATTATGAATCCTTGCAATATATGTTCAAGTATATATTCAGATCTGTACATGAACATTGCATTAACTTTTGTGACATTGTTATGCAATCTGTATATTATATGTGCACTAATATCTTAATGTTGGACATTGACTTTTGTTACTTTACAATTTTGAAATTTGTTAAAGTATATGTATAAGGTATATATGTGTTGAGATGTGTTTTTTTATTTTATACATATACAATATGGAATTCATGACCTTATATATATTGTGAATTAAAATATACAAATATACATATGTAATTGTTTTCAGCTTGAGGTCGTTGTGATGTCTAGAATTATTGATTAAAGTTAATATATATATATATATATATATATATATATAATAGTTATGTTTAATG
>NC_032017.1:15812119-15834750 GCF_001865875.1 Lupinus angustifolius | reverse complement strand
TCTATTATTAAAGTAACTTCTATATTCTACCCCAATTTTAAACTGCAAAACAAAACTGATATATGTAAATTATCTAATAACATAAAATTATTTATACCATTATATAAAGCCAAAATTCATTTTAACTACCATGACATAGTATAATTTTTTAATTCCAATTTAGCCCTCACTCTATGTTGTAACCTCCTCTATCCAAAACTCTTAAACTGCTCATTCTCTCACGCTCTCTCATTCTGATCCCTTTTTCTTCTTATATTCTCCACAATCAACTCTCTCTCTTCTCTCAGGTTGTGATAAAAAAAGAAAGAGACCCAATAACTTAATAATGCAAATGGGTTCTCTCTTTGAATCCATGAGGGCTGGAAAAGTACTTCTCCATCATGTTAATGAAGTGATTGTTGTCTTGAACGGAGCATGGTGGATCTTTCACCAGAAGTGCTATGTTGTCTTTGATGCAGCGGTTGTGATCGGCGTAGAGGACGGTGACTTGGGAAGTGAGTTTTTGATCGCACTCAACGCTGGAAATGGTGAGATAATAACATAGACCATATTTGCATTACCAGGTTATCTCATGTTGTTGTGCCTCATACCTCATTCTACAATTGCAATATTATCGTTTTCTCTTATGTTATCATCTACTCAATAAGTTTCAAAAACAATTTCAATTTATTATTTACAGTTTAAACTCTGGTTAATTTTCAGAAACATTTGTTATAATTATACGTTTAGAGTGAACATGTTAAGAGAAGTAATCTATTATTCTTTAATATTACATCCTTCTTCTCTTAATTTCCTCTTTCTTATCTTTAATTTCTATTTTATTTTGATGTAGTTTATAAAACATTATGCACAAAATATGTTCGATGAAATACTTCACACATTGCATGTAGAAATATACTTCACCCATTGCATGTAGAAACAACAATAGGTATGCATATTTTCTTTTCACATTTTGGTGTGGTTATCGTTTGTACTTTGGCCAGTGGTTGTTCCGCCCTTTTGCCGATTGATTGCTGACATAGTGATTATATAACCAACTGTTTGTGAAAAGTTCCAATAGAATGTAGTACATCCATTTTCTTTTACTTTTTTTCTTTTCTACTGTTTCATATTCATCTTATATTATATGGGTTACTTCATTTTATATCCTTGCTCAACATGTCGTTATGTAGGATAAATTGCTGCTTTACAAAAAGATATTGTAACACTTTTTCCAGTGATTATTATCTCATGGCAAAGAAGTAAAAGTATATTCAGTAGATGTAGATAATTTATGCAATATTAGTGGGTGACAAAATCAAGGGATTTCAATAGGCAGGTAGAAAATTTTGAGTTAGTGAAAAATGTTTTATAATAAATCTTATTACTCTTCCCTTTGTATATATTTGTTTTGCCACTTATTTTTTATTCTGAATTTTGTAGCTTTTCTAAATCTTATTACATAGTGCATGCATCATATTTACTTTAAAATTTACATGGATTGTTAATGTACATTCCTGCCAATTTCACTTTGCAGAGAATGTGGGTGACATTAACAGAATGGGGCATGGTCAGAAGTTGGACTCCTTATTATCCATAACTACTGTCACATGTGTTCCTTTGATTCAATTTTTCGTCATTCACTCTTCCAACAATTTTTTGAGATGTATTAATAAATATGAGGTACACACTATGTATTGTATTCAAATATATTGTCACTCATTTGTTTATAATTAGCTTACCTTCTGTTAATTTCATGCCTACACACTCTTATCATATTTTTCTCTTCGCTTACATTTTGTTCAAAGATGCCAAAGTGACACTAAGATGGTTTGTGTTTATGCTTTATATGTTTTGAGAGGGTTATTGTCAACATTTCTAACATATCCTTAAATTTATAAGATGCGTGATACAATAACCTGTTCAACATCACAGATTAAATGATGACTCAATTATTTTTTCTAAGTCAATGTATATTTACCTAATAATAATAATAATAGTCAATGTAATTAGAAAGAAAATACAAAATACACTACTTCCTTTGTTATTTGTTTCATTCATATGTATTGTTGAAAGTTGAAAATAATTAACTAGATTATTTTATTTTTATCATTAAACTTCTACATAGAAGTGATTACATTCAAGCTTAAAAGAGAAATTTTATTATAGTGCGATGAGATGGACATATAAATTATTTTAGTGGAAAGAACCATGTGTTGTATCAATTGTTGGGAAAACATGATTTTCACAAGTTAGATGAAAGTAGAGGCTCATATATCTTCAAATATTCCACAAATATTTTAATGAATCTGTCGACTAATTGTTATTTATATTTTTTAAACTGAAGTGTATTTTATTACTTTTGTAGGTTTTTACCATTGTAAAGTTGTAATGGATGAGCGCAAAGGATATCAAAACACAACATTAGATCAAGTATAAAAAATTGAAAGTAGTCATTTGACTACTTAAATTGTTATTTTCGAGATAAGAGACATGCACATTTAAAGTTGAAATGGTGTGTTCACTTAGTTTTTGAATGTCTTTCCCATTCTAATCAAGTATTGTGTGGAATAGAGGTAACATTTTTACCTACCTTTCTAACTTTTTTTTCAAGTTTGTTGTTGATAATCATATTCATTAAAGCTTATTCTAACTAAAGACTGGAAACACTTTTGATTGATGCACATTAGATATTATTGTGTTGTTATTCAAGATGATAAATCTTTTGGTCACTATAAAATATATGTGAAATAGAATTAATTTTGGAGAGTGAGTTGCAATAAATTGTCTACGCAATTAAATGAATATTTATAAATCAAGATAGTAATAACTAAAATCCAGAAGTCTTATATGTCTTCTTCAATTGTTCGCTATAACAAGTACACATGTTAACAAGTCTTATGCTAACGGAAATATAACATAACGGAAATACCACTAACATTTATCATTATTATAATGTTTTTCTCACTCAATAAAAAAATCCGTATATGATATTTTCATCAATTGTTTAGTTTTAACTTAAGCGTATTCAATTGTTGCAACTTCTTACAAGTATATGTTTATTAGTATTTATCATTAGGAGATGAAGAAATGTGACACATTTCCATAGATGATTATAATCTCAAGTTAAAGAAGAAAAATATATTTAGAAACAAGAGGAGATTTGTGCAACATCAATGACAGGCAAAATCACAGGATTTGACTTTGCAGATGGAAATATTTTGAATTAGTGAGAAAATTATTATTATGATAAATGTTAGCAGTCTTTTCTTTGTGTTGAATTTGCTTTGCTACTAATTTTATATTCTGAACTTCGTTGCTTTTCTTAAGTTCACAACATGATTGCGTGACTTTATTGTAGTGATATGAATAAGTTCTTCAAATATAAATTAAAATCAAACTTTTCTTCTTTAAGAATTCAAGTAGTGTTTATAACATGTAAATATTGAGAACTTAGTACTAAACAATGAGAATGTGGGTTCACACACATGCCAACACGCTAAGTAATTAATTAATTTGTGCAATCATTATTACAGAATGTAATAATGCACTTGGAAAACATTTCATGACGACCTTACAAATTATATTCTAAACCTGATAACTTTATTTTACTGATTTCAACCTTACATATTAGGTAATTTATTTTATATTCTGAACTTTGTTGTTTTTCTTAAGTTTAGAACATGATTGCGTGACTTTATTTGATTTTATTGTAGTGATATGAATAAGTTCTTCAAATATAAATTAAAATCAAACTTTTCTTCTTTAAGAATTCAAGTAGTGTTTATAACATGTAAATATTGAAAACTTAAGCATCAAGCAATAGGAATGCGGGTTGACACACATGAGAGTGTCTATCAACACATTACATAATTACTTAATTTTTGCTTTATGTAGTTGAAAAACATTTCATGACAACCTTACACATTACGTTCTAAACCTCATAAAATTTATTTCACTGACTTCGCCCTAATCATAAACTTCACCTACAAAAATAATTGCGAGTCACTCAATTATTTGAATGTTCAATTTAAAAAAATTAATAATTACACAAATCGAATAAACTGCAAATTATAAATTTTGTACAAAATACTATATTTGACATTTATAACATACAAAATACACATTGCGAACAATAGGAAAGCGGGTTGGCAGGCACGATAGTGCCTGTCAACACGCTAGTATATATAATGGTAATAGTTAATACTTAAAATTATATATACTTTACTATGTTAGTGTGTGAAAGTGTATATGTATAGTGTTACATATATATTTTAAGATATAGATGATCATATTCGATTTAATATTTTTTATAATGATTTGCATATATTCTTTTATGCTTTTCACTCTGGATATATTTTGTATTTGATTAAGATTGCATCCATTTTTATGTATCGATATATATCTAATATACCTTTTTGATTTGGAATTGTATTATTGAATTAGATTTTTTAATCATAAAAAATATCAAATTTGAAGGTTTTAATTCCAAGATCATAATTATTTATAATGGACCCATATTATTTTCCTTTTGTCTGAAAATTATTTTAGAATTAATTGATGCACTAAGTTGGCAAAGTAACATCTATTATGGAAATTGATTAAGATTACATAGATGAGTATGAGATTATTTATGCGAATTGTGTTCGACCCAAAGGAAGACACAATTTGACCAAACAATAACATACATGTGATGATAAATAAGTAGCAATTATAAAGTTTTTCATGTGAATAATAGTCGGTCCAAATAAAGACTATTGTTTAACAGAACTAATTGTTAATTTCTAGCAATTACGTTGAGAGTACCACTTACAAATTAATTTCTCTGTCCAAAGACTAGAGCTTGATGTTGTGCTAGGTATCTTGTGATGAGTCTATTATGTGAACATTTCTTGTTTTATATATATTATTTTACTTGTTTGTTTAAATCATTGCAACACTTATGGTTTGTTGCATTGGTTGGTGGCTGATTGCATTATTAAGTAGTTGTTATTGTTGAAACATTGTTTTTGTTTGGACAATTTGCCATGCCATGTTTAAACATGTATAAAATGATAATATGTTTTTAATGAAAAATTAAAAAAGGACAATTACTGGAATTCAAAATGCAATCCTTGTGATGAGAATGATGCAATGCTACTAATGGGCTATAATAGATATATATATTATGTATGGAAATAAATAATATATGTTCTGGATTAAGGTTATGTTGAATCAAACTCAACTAAATGGTTTTTCTTTTGGAAAATAAAATTGTTTGACATTTTAAGTGAATCTATTAAATATGAAGTCGCCAAAGTGACATCTTTTCTGCGAATTGTTCATAATAAAGGTCAAATGCTAGTGCGCATATGTATCCATGCGGGTATTAATCGGCCCAAATGAATATTATTATTTTGCTTGATTATATACACAGTGTGATGATAAACATGTGATTTTTATAAAGTTGCATATGTGAATGATAAATTAGTCCAAAGAAGGATTTATTATTTGACATGCATTATGATTAATGTTTGGCCATTATAAGCAAGAGTATCATTAGTGATTGATATGAAATATCAAGACAATTGTATGTTTGAATTTTATGCGAATAGTGATCGCCCCAAAGGAAGATTACTATTTGGCCAAAATTACAAACATACTTGTAGCAATAAATATGTGATAATCATATGGTTTTTCATGTGAATAGTAAGTCAGTCCAAAGAACGACTTATTATTTGACAGGACTGATTATCAATATTTGATTACTACATTTAGTGTACCACTTTCAAGTTAATATTTTTGTCCAAAAACTGAATATTAATGTTGTGCTAGGTAACTTGTGATGTGTCTCATTATCATTTGAATTTAAGTATTAAAGTTGAATGTGAGTCTAATTGCAAGAATGACTGTAATTTGTTTTGTTCTTTTACTAGTATTGCAAATATTTCTGCTCAAATTAAGAACATCTCATTATTGAATGGGAAAAACTTTAAGGTCTGGAAGGAAGCCGTAGAAATTATTCTCGGTTGTATGGATTTAGATCTGACACTTCAGGTGGAGAAATTCATTTCTACTCTGGAAATCCTCGATGATGTTAAAATTGAGAAATTGGAACATTCTAACCGAATGTGTATAATAATAATGAAACACTTTATTCTAGAAGAGTTTTGGGGCTCTATTTCCGAGGCTCATAGTGCAAGAAAGTTCTTTGAAGAAATAGAACCATACTTTGCCAAAAAATGAAAAGGCGGAGATGAGTAGCCTTTTGGCTAAACTATCTCCATTAAGTATAAAGACAAAGAGAACATAAGGGAGTACATTATGGAGATATCTAATCTCGTATCAAAATTCAAGTCACTTAAGTTAGAGCTTGGTGATGACTTGCTAATGCACTTGGTTTTGATCTTGATTATTGCATACTTTGGGCTATTCAAAGTGAGCTATAACACTCAGAAATAAAAATGGTCTCTCAATGAGTTTATATCTTACTACGTGTAAGAGAAAGAGAAACAACAGAGATATAAGACTGAAAGTGCTCATTTGACTATGACCTCTCAGAATAAGAAAAGAAAGAACAATAATAATGTTTTGAAAGGGTTATTTGTGTTTTTTCTTAGGAGAATGTGGAATTGTTCTACAATACACTATGTCAAACAAACCTAGCATAAAGAGCATTGTTGAGTGATGAAATTGAACTCTTAAGGATATGGGGAGAATTATGGTTAGTCATTCGTTCTTACCAGAGTCTCTTTGAGGTGAAGCTTTAAAGACCGCGGTTTACATCCTTAATAGGGTGTCAAGTAAAGTAGTTAACAAAATCTCATATGAGATTTGGACTAATAAAAGGCCAAGCTTAAAACACTTGCACATTTGAGATTTTCCAGCTGAGGCGCGGCCTTATAGGCCAAATGAAAGGAAACTGAACTCAAGAACAGTTAGCTGTTATTTTGTTGGCTATATTGAACACTCTCGAGGCTATAAATTTTAGGATCCCACTTTAAGACTTTTTTTTTAGACGGGAAATGCAAGATTTCTTGAGGAAGTTGATTTTGGGAAGGAAGAGAACATAATGAATGTTGTTTTTGAGGAAGAATCTGTCACTAATGATGAACAAGTTATTGTGCCTATTACCATTCAAGGAATAACTTCAGTAATAGAAGATAATGTTCAAAATATTGTTCTTGACAATATTCCAGAACAACACAACAACGAGGTTCTCCCTCAAGTACCTATAGAACAAATCAACAACCTCAAGAAGTAGAAGTGTTATTAAGGAGATCCACTAGAGGGAGGAGAAATGCAATTCCTAATGATTATATTGTATTTCTTCAAGAACATGAGGATGACATCGGTTTAACAGAAGATGATCCATTGAACTTCCGTCAAGCCGTGAAAAGTTCTAACTCTCAAAAGCGGATCGATGCCATAAATGATGAGATGAAGTCTATGCATGATAATGACGTTTGGGATCTTGTCGAATTACCTGAAGGTGCGAAATCTATTGGTTGCAAATAAATATTTAAAACCAAGAGGGATTTGAAGGGTAATATTGACAGATATAAAGCTCGTCTAGTAGCTAAAGGTTTCACTCAGAAAGAAGGCATTGATTATAAAGAAACCTTCTCTCCAGTATCTTCGAAAGATTCTTTTAGAATAATATTGACATTAGTAACTCATTTTGATTTAGAGCTACATCAAATGGATGTTAAGATTGTGTTTCTAAATGGTGACATTAAAGAAATGATCTATATGGTGCAACTAGAAAACTTTGTGTCAATTGGCTCAAAGTCTACGATATGCAAATTAAAGAAATCCATCTATGACCTTAACAAGCTTCTCGTCAATGAAATCACAAGTTTTATCAAGTTATTACCTCGTATGGTTTTGAGGCAAATAAAGTTGATGATTACTTGTACCACAAATTTAGTGGGAGTAAATTTATATTCCCGGTATTATATGTCGATGATATACTGCTTGAGAGCGGTGATATAGAACTATTGCATGAGACCATGAGATTTTTAACGAAGAATTTCGAAATGAAAGATCTTGGTAAAGCTTCTTTTGTATTAGGTATCCAGATACTAAGAAATCGCACTCAAGGTATCCTAAGGTTGTCATAAGAAAGCTATATATATAAAGTCCTATATAGATTTGGCATGAGAGAAAGTAAACCAAGGGATACCCCTATAGCTAAGGGAGACACGTTTAGTCTCGAACAGTGCCCAAAAAATGACCTTGAAAGATACGATATGCAAAAGATTTCTTATGCATATGCAGTATGAAGTCTAATGTATGCTCAAGTTTGCACGCGTCCTGACATAGCATTTGTCGTGAGAGTTTTTTTGGGAAGATATTTGAGCAATCCTATATTGCATCACTAGAAGGCAATCAAACATTTTATGCGTTACTTAAAGAGAACAAAGGAGTACATGCACATTTATTGGATATATGAGAATTTAGAGATCATTGAGTACTTTGATTCCATTTTTTTGGGTGTCTAGACAATAGACACTCCACTTCTGAATATGTATTTATCTTGGCTGAATGTGCTATCTCTTGGAAGTCTGCTAAACAAATGCTCAGAGCTCCTTCAACCATGATTGCAGAGTTCATGGTTTGTTTTGAAACATCAGACCATGACATATGATTGTGGAAATTTTGTCATTGGCTTACGTGTGGTTGATGGTACTAAAAGACCATCGATAATTTATTGTGACACTAAGTCCACAGTTCTTAACTCCAACAATAATAGGAGTTCTACAAAGTCAAATTTTATTGACATCAAGTTTCTGGTTGTTAAAGAAAGTGTTCAAAATAGGCAAATTTCTATAGAACATATATGGACAAATTTTATGCTAGCTGATCCATTGACTAAGGGTTTGGTACTTAAAGTCTTTCATGAGTATATTTCTCGTATGAGTATTGTTCCTTAGGATACCTTAGTTCAATGGAAGTCTATATGTTTTATGATATACGTTGATGTTATATATAGTTTTATACATAATAAAGTTAATGGTTTATTGTTCTATTTTGAACTTGTGTATTGTAACTATTGTGTTGCAATTAAAGACTTTGAATTAATCTCACTAAATAAGAAAGAGGGTATGGTTGGAAATAAACATGTTTGAGATCACATTGCATGAAATTTTCATGTCACTTATCCATATTTGATCTATATCATTAAGTATATTAATATGGTGATCATCGTGGTCGAGTCACATTTGAATATGATGAAGGTCGCAGTGGTTCCATAGTTGATATATGAGATAAATCAGATTGTATTAAGGAGAAATCTAAATATAAATAGCATACGAATGCGCGCCTAAAGAATATATGATATAATTGTTTCAAGAAAAATATGAAGTTCAAGTGGGAGATTGTTAGAAATTCATAATTTCTAATGAAAGTGGACATCATATATTTAATACAATTATATTGGATATTTATTTTGGGTTACAAAACAAGTGATCTAATTAATGACAACATATAAGACTTCTAAAACTGATAACGTATATGGGCTTAATGGGTGGATACCCAAACGGTTGGCCTATAGGGGTAATGAGAACCTTATAAATTAATACATAAGGAATGGTTATGGTTCCCAAGACACTAAATCACAAATAGTTTTCACCTCTCTCATTAGAGAGAAAACGAAGGTCCCAAAATGAATTAAAGATTTGGTTGAAGAATATCATCATACCAAAACTCTCTCAAAAAGTATATCAAATGAATAGGTCGGAGAACATGAATTCGGAAATTCAAGTATGACTTTGTATGTTTGTTTTATATTATGTAAGATAATCATAAGATTTAAGATTCTATAATTGATATTTTACCAATCATCAGAAAATATCTAATCCTACTTTTACATTGAGCAACAATGATATTTTATATCAAAATATATCTCAAACTATGTTCTATGCTAATTATGTTAGAACAAAATAAAAAAAATAAAAAAATTTAATTTTTTAACTAATAAGATATATTTTTTATTAAAAGATAAAATAAAAATAAAAAATGTTCTGGCTCAGAATCCAAAACTCTAAAATAGATCCTTTTTATTTTTTATTGAGAAGAATATAGATGTGAAGGTTTGAACTTGCTAAGGAAGTGAAAGGAAAGATGTGGAGAATCAATTAATAAAGATAAAAAAGTTGCCAAATTCAGCTTAAGGGATCATCACTCAGAACGCTTTGCAGACTGTTCACTATAAAGGCAGATTATTTTTTACCGCTTTTGATCAACCATCAAATCTTGTCCTTGACAGTTAATGAAGCAAAGTACTATTATTTCTGCATTTGGGGAAAAAGGGAGAAAAATAATTGCTTTGATATTATTGTTATAGCCAGGTACAGCTGAGAAGGCATCAATCCCTACTTTCACTTCTCAGAAAAAAGACAGAATTAAATAAAAGGATCCAATCATAGCACATACAAATATTTTTTTATGCAGCAATTAGAAAATAATAACAAATAAATAATTAAATATTGAACTTTCCTCTACAGCGTTTATACACTAGCACATTATCTTGAATTCATGATCACCTGTGGATTTAAAAAAAAAACTACTTCTATATGACTAATATAACCAAAATACCCTCGTTTTCCCCTCAAATTCTATATTAAGAAGACATATTACTAGGTAGAAAATGATGAAAAAACGAAGGTATTTTGGACAAGCTTCAACCATAATATATAAACTAAAAAGAGAGACATTGAAAAATAGAAATTGTAGTATGCAGAATTCTACTTGTTAATTGTGGAGAGGATCTGGGCAACTGGGCACTCTTCTTTTGTTTTCATCAAATCCCTTCTGGGTTTTGTTGCTAACACCAAAAGTCTTTCCACTGAAGTACTTATGCAAAAGATACTTCTTATCCACATTGCTTAATTTCACTTTGGCCACTGGGAACACGCGAATGGCACCAATCTGAGACATTTGCAACACCGTAACCACTACAAGAACCACCGTAGATAGGTAGAGGAGTCTTCTGCCGCCGTCACACATGGCTGGAGAAACACCAACATAAAATTTGAGTTTCTTTGTTTGTTGATCCCCAACGCACACGTTCAAGATAGTAGAAGGAAAAATGGCTCCACCACTTGAGGGCTTTAAAAATGGGACAAGAATAAAATGGGAAAGTTGGAGTTTGATTTTGTAGGTTGTGTTGTGTCTTTGTCTGTGTTTTGGATTTTACATGTAAGAGTAAGAGTGTGAGTTTGAGAGAGCAAAATTAACGAAAGAGGGTCAATTGACTGCTTAGTAGAAGAGATGGAGGAGCCTGGTTATGGTCATGGCCCCCCACACTGGTCCACGTGAAAACAAGACCCGCACTGCACGCTAGTAGTACCAATCTTATTATTTCATCATTTAATAAGACATAGGTGTTTTACATTATATGCAAAATTTTATTTAGAGGGATGGTTATACATTTAAAAGATATTAGTTCCTTAACCATGAGAGATACTAGTACCAAAAAATCTTATTATTCCAAGAAAAAATTCAGCAAAAATGTATGAATTTTATACATCATTAGTATATCACCTATCATTCATGTTTAATCATCGTCCCTTTTTTTGAAAAAGTAAGAAATACAATTGAATTATTTATGATATACTCACTATAAATAAATCTTGAGTTTAAAATCTATATATTTTTAGTGTAAAGTTTTTTACACTGTCACTCTATCATTCACCGTTAATTTGTATTACTTTTGTTTAAGAAGTTAATATTATTTAACATATAAATGATAGATAATTTGCTCCCAATTTAAAATCACTTACACTATTAATATATAAATATTAAATCCATAAATCTTTACAATATACGGACATCATACTCTTATTTCAATACATATTATGTACAGCATTATTATATAGAAAAATTATTTCTCTGGCTTTAATATCTACATTACCTATTATATTTTAATATTTAATTTAGTAATGTGTCACTTCATCAACACTAATCCATTTTGACATGTAGAAATCATGAGAATGAATTTTGTTTTTATAAAAAACATTGCTGCGTCGTATTAGTCGTTTTAGAATTAAAACTAGAGTTCCTACCGACATATATCAATTTCAGAAATTATTAGTTGGTTCTCATTCCATTCTCTTTCTTATCACATGAATCGATCACAATCGCATTTAATTTTTTCAGTATTAATCATGGTGTCTTTATATATATAGTTGGAACGCGCAACTAAAGAGCTACAACCACCACTGAAGATTCCTACTTCATGGAAATGGAAAAAGTGAAAAGGCTATACAACCTCAACCAAAACCTTATGATGGTAGATATATAGATTTTATCCCATAAAATTTTCCACATATTTCATCTTAATTTAGGATATATAAACTACCACTTGAATATCAAATGATCCTCCTCCGAGAATGAGTACCATCAACTTATCCGTCATTATCCTAGATCTATGAGTCGAACCATCACCTTTAATATCAATATCAAGACATGCAATGAGACTACTGGCATATTGAAAACTTCTAGATTGCTAGTTCAAGCAATAGATAGGGTGGTAAATGATGATTCTAAGTAAAAATGAGGGTCGACTTTCTACAGTACGCGACATAGATCCATGATTAATAAAAATCCTGAAATGTTTTATTTCACAATAACATGTATGATATATTTTAATTTATTGTGTTATCAATTATTACTATTTTATACATAAATTGATTCAATACTATAAGCAAATCATTCTTGTAAATTATCATATTGTTGAAGCATAACTAGAATAAGGGTTCTTAACCTAAGGCAAGTAGAATATGAGATCCTTTATGAGTCACTGAGAACCTGGTTCCAAAAAATATTTGACTTAATATCCTAAAACAAAAATGTATCTTACGATCGCACAATGTATATAAATCATTTTTTTGTTCAAAGTTTATGGTAAAATAATATAAGTTTAACTTCTATTGATCTACAATAGGTTTTTTTTATCCTCACAATTTGTTTTAGACCTTCAATTTTATTCATATTTTATATATAAATTTCACATAATTAACTTTTTTATAAATTAGGACTCAAATTTTTGGCATTTTGGACCCACAAAGTAAGTGGTAGTTACATTTGGGTATTCAAGTGTGAGTGAAAGTCCTTCTTTATGTGATGAGCAAATGAGTTTAAAAATGATAAGAATCATAAAATTATTATCTTAAGGTTTTGATTTAAAGATGTAGTTTCTAATTTTGGTGAATTTTTACTCTTCCTATGACTCTAGAACAATAAGACTCTTCCAAAATTTTAGCTCACATGTAGAAAATGAGAAAACATTTTTCTAATGCGAAAAATGATAACAATTAATATGAGTTGATATTAAAAAATAAATGAACATGAGTTTTATAAATAATCTCATGTATCCACTAACTTAAAAATAAAATGTTAATAAATGTAAATTTTACATCCTCACAATACAAATGTTAATGTCTTTATGTGATTATAATCTGTAAACGCTTATTAATATTTATTAAACGCTTATTAATATTTATTAAACACTTGCTTCTGCACTCTTCTTTTAAAATAATAAAAAAAACTAAATTATTATTTTGATATTAGAAAATACACATCCCTTTACTCATCTTTAATAAAAAAATATTTATCCTATTTATTTCCTTTTTAATTATTTTAATTACGTTTCAATGTTCTTGCTTTTCTTTGTTTATAATTTTTAAAACTTATTTCTTGATTATAAATATGCATTTTCACCCTTATTAACTCCCTTTAATTGTTTCAAATTAATTGTTTAGTACATTTATTCTTCCTATCAAACACACATTCCCTACATGCAAATTCGTGATTTATTTACTATTTTATTACATTTTTAAAATAAAAAGTACGCATTCCCCGCCCTCTAACCGCAAAAAAAAATCAGTTTGAAGTTTATTTGTGCAAAACAATTCCCATATTGTAAACTCAATTTGATTTTGCGAACGCGACTTGGATACATCATTGCCGTTCTACAGCACTTCATTTCACCAAATTGGGTCCATGAAGTTTTGCTTATAGTAAATGTAACTTTTTATTAACAGGAAGTTGATTTAATAATCTCTATAAACAATTGTCAGTATATGTACTTACCTATTTATACTATACTAACGCTGACTTGTGTAGTTGTGATTAAAATCTGCAGGTCGGTGACCGTTGGGGAGGAAGAACGGAAAATATGCACTAGTAGTAGAATAAACTAAACCACGTGCTAACGTTGACAAGTGTAGCATTGGAACATGAAATTTTATACATGTGTAGATATTTTAATTTGAGTTTTTATTCAACGGACATTTCGTGTCTGCTGACCCGCATTTTTATTTTATGACATTAAGTATTAAATTTGTATTTTTTATTGGTTGATAATTTAAATGTTTTCTATTTTTGATTTGTTTGTTATCAACTTTTATAGCAATTGAAAAATATATATAATCAACATCTTATAAATCAAGCCCAAAATCTCATTTAGATACACAAAACCAGTTTGGGATATTAATTTTAATGAAGATGAATTTAAATGAATACAATGTTAAATGGGATGATTTCCAACTTTGATGAACTTACCATATTAATTATTAAGTGTCAGATTTTTATTTGTCATTTCACTTGAATAATATGTAATATTAAGTTGTTTGAACTTCTACATTATTATTTTTAATTTTAATGTAATTATTATATGTATTTTAAAATGTGATAATGACATAAAATTGTGAGAATAAAACATCTCGTTATATTAGGAGATAAGTAAGTCATTACATGTCTCATATTTAATTATTTTCTAACAAAAGTATTTCTAAAAATTAAAAAATAGTATATATATTATAATTATATGGTGTCACTTGATGTTCATGTGTTATTACTCATTTGACTAAAACATTTTAAAGCAAAATATAGTCCAACATATAAATGCAGTGGTTTGGCAGTCCCTTTCATTCACACTCCTCCAATATTCCATGATTAATATGAAGAGTGATGTAATAGTAATGACATTTGTTCATTTTCTTACCATTAATGAAGGATGCTACTAAGCAAAGCTTGCATGCAAATGTTTGATTCCCCTTAAGCAAGATTTCCGGTTCGAGTCTTATGTATGGAAATAATACTCGTTAGAAGAATTAGCCCTACATACCTATGAATATTTCCGGTTCGAACATGATTTCCTTCAGTACGATGATACATGTGGGAAACAAAAAAAAAGCTTGCAAAAAGTTATATAGTCTCTCAAATAACCAAAAAAAGAAGTTATAATCTCCTTAATTTTATTTTGTTCTGGCTGTTCTTATGCACATAGTTCAAATATATTACACCTTATATGAGGTTTATCTAAAATTGTTAGTACAACGGAAGCGATCGTTGCACAGCGTTGGTCATAAGTAATTAAATAATGTGCATAGAATAAATAGAATAGAATAGAATAAACAAAAGAATTTGTTAACGGGGTTTGGCCAATTGTGGCTACGTCCCGGGAGCATTGAGCGGCTATCAAGATATTACTCTAGCACACTCATGGGTCCACATGCTCATGGGGTGTTTCTATTTGGTGTGCAAATTATAACAAGGGACCTGAGTCCAATATATAACTTTGGTTACTCTACTCTATTCTAATACCAGACAATGTAGGACTAATACAATAATATATTTCAAGCATTCCAAACAATCTCCACCTTCATTGAAATAGAAGAATATATCGTTTCTTAGAAAATCTAACAAGAATCTTTACCTTAGCGAATATATGATTCCACCTAGTTCAATGTCTAATTCTCTTTAATTGCTCCCCCTACAGCATAGACCTTCTGAGTATCTTTGACGATGTTATCAAGAGCCTAGCTCTCCAAACTTGTAATGCAGCTTCCTGTACCGCCATCAAATGGAACACACCACCTAACCACCTATTTCTAGGAAGTCTTTCGATATGTTGGAACCTCTATACAAAAGTTCACCAACAATCGTCTTCTTCAATACTCAGTCAAATTGAACCTTAGAGCTTCCTTGGAAAGCCTCAACCGCTACCACATTGTCTACTCCGACAATCCTAGTTCAAAAGAACTATCATACTCCACCATAAAGAGTATACCCACAGCACACACCTTGTGTCAATGCTAACTAATATATTTGTGTCATATCCTTGCATCCAAGCCAATGCCCATGTCACACCTCAGCATTTCTACCAATGCTCGTGTTACAACTTGCATAAAAGCAATGCTCATGTCACACCCTATATCAAAGTCAGTCATCGCCCTTGTGCTTTTATGGATCTGCTAACAATTAATATCTTTCACTATGACGTCTCACACACGTCTATCTCTATCTCCATCTTGATCCTAACCCAATACATGAACTTATGGGATTCTGGATCAACACATACATCGCCCATACTATAATTTTGTCATGTTTCCTTCTCCTTCGACTCATCTACTCTATCTTTGTCATTACCTTTGACGCACCTTGTCTAGCCATCACGCATTCACCTTCTTTAGCCATTATCTGACTCTGGGTTAAGAGTCATATACCAATTGGCTCTGATACCAATTGTTGGGTACAGCGGAAGCGATCGTTGCGCAGCGTGGGCCACAAGCAATCAAATAATGTGCATAGAATAAATAGAAGAGAAGAAATAAGAGAATTTGTTAACGGGGTTCGGCCAATTGTGTCTACGTCCCCGGGAGCCGCTGAGCGACTACTAAGATATTATTAGAGAATAAGGATTACAAATCCTAGCACACCCATGAGTCCGCCCACTTGCCCATGAGGTGTTTCTATCTATTTGGTGTTTATATTTGGTGCACATTATAACAAGTGACCTGAGTCCAATATATAGCATTGGTTACTCTGCTCTATTTCAATACCTAGACAATGTGAGACAAATACAATAACATATTTAAAGCATTCCCAACAAAAACCTATTTATATTGAGTCTAATATATGTATATTGACATTTATACACAGTCATTATATGTTTATATTATTCACCCTTTATTTGGATGATGCAGTGACAATATAAAAACTGTTACACTGTTAATGTATACATTTTTCTCTCATTTATATTTGTTCAAAGAAGACACTCAAATGTAAAAATTGCCTCCTCCTTTAAGTAAAGTGGATATCCTTATTCATCAGTCATTATAGGACGTGATTACCATAGATATTCTAGTGGAATAATCCAAGAATCGGGCAAATAAGGAACGAAAAGGTGTGTAAAATGTCTAGTAAGAAAGAATGGATCATAATGTTCTACGTGCATTTGGTGAGTGAAAATTATATATAGTGTAAGAGATGATTTGTACCTCACCTAACCAAGGCTTAGAAACTACTAGACAGTGGGATCCCAAATCGTGCCTCCGTCTCCGTTTCTGGGAGTGTTCACTGATCAGGTTCTTTGTGCCGTAATCAGCCCTAGACCTGATTTACTCTCCAAGTTTGGGTCCAACCTCAGGCGATCGGCCCGAAGTTGGCTCGAGTGAAGCGGATTTGGTTTGATTCCAAGAATTGGGTTCCAGCCCAATGGTAGGAACATTATTTTACACACTTTCAATATTTTCCATAAATTTAGCACAAGAGAAGAGACCTGTTTATCTAAACTTTCATATTTATAGCTATATCTTGCTTTTGACATAAGCATTCATGAGAACATCATAAATAGCAGCTATGTGCTAACTAAGCAAAATCAAACAGAAAACCATTGTATTACAAAAGAGTGACAATCATAGAGACATCCAACTGAAATGAAGGCTAAAAAATTTGTACCATTTCATCAATGATCCATCATGGATATCCAGTCATGTAAACTGTGGAGTTTACCCAGTGGTTTCCCTTCTCAGATGTAGTAGTGGTTGCCTTTGTGTAGTACATGTAGTAGTAAACATTAAGAACCATGTTTGCAACTACGAAAATTGCTCCAGCGATGAAGACACCTTTCCTCAAGGTTTCACACAAGAAGTTCTGAGCATAGATCATTCCCTGGTATTTGGTGTGATAGCCATTCTTTAATGCACCTGCTGCCAAGCATGTTTCTGCAACCAGAAAACATACCCTGGGAAGTAACAGAGTAGTAGACATTTTAAGAACATGTCATTAATACTACAATAAGTCAATAATGAACTTGTTATATTTACACAGTAAACAAAAGTTATCACATAAGAATTCAGAATTCTCACCAAGAAGAAATAAAATATAAAATGGACCATGCTCGATTTTCTCCAGGAGTTAAAGGTCTTCCGAAGCACATACAGTTAGTCACTGCCATAAGCAGTGATTCACTTGCTAGAAGAAACAGGAAAGCACCCACTCCACAACCACTTGAAACATCTGAATTGTAGACACAGTATGTTTCATTTTTTCTTTCATCTTCAAACATGGTTCCCTTGCAAACAAGAGAAAATAAAATGAAGGGGGAGCATGTCAATGCAAATTAACAAGAATAATACAACAAACTTTGGCTCATATGCGCAGATCTTCAACTTTCAAAATGTGCAACGATGTCCACAAACTCCTAAAAAGGTGCTAAGTGGTTCAAAATCATTACTAATGTTAATTTTGCATGAAAAGTGGTACATGCCTTGTCATGATTTTGGACCAAATTGGAAATATTTCAGGAGTTCAGATACCTTATCACATATTCTTAAAAGTTAAAGATTCAAAGTGCAGGCACGGCAAAGTTGAAGGGTGTGATTGAAACCTACCCTTATCAAAAATTAACATTGTCTATCCAAAAATTAATGTTTGCCACAGTTTTGAACCACTTAGAACAATTTTAGAAGTTTAATGACCTTGTCACACATTGGACCAAAGTAAATGAGATAACATTGAAAGGTATAATCTGGACATTTTCCTACTTTAAACAACACTGACTGCAAAATACTAACAGAAGGGTTAAAGGCATTTGCTGTCAAAATAAGTCTAGACTTCCCAATTCCAATTATGCAAGTGTGACATAAAGTGCTATGAATAATTCTAGTTTTACTCACTGCCAAATACCACAACCTTAAAGTAAGATAATCAAGCTAGTCATCATCCTGGTTTGTATTATTTCTTTTACTTGGGGTTAGTGTCTGAAGATCTTTAATTGGAATTCTGATCGATACTAGAAATGTTATTCACTAGAGTTCTGCTTTTCATGCTTATTTGGGACCTATACCAGTTTGCATCAGATCACATTATAGGTAGCAACCAGTTTCCATACAGAATGGTGCAACCAAAATACTTAAAGGAATGCTATATGTGAACACTTCAACCAATTCAGCATTCAACAAAGTAAGATATAATAGCCACAGGTAATAACCCCATCTCCCAGCATGCTCAGTTATGAGTTATGACAACCAAAACAAAAACATCAGCTATAGTAAAGTTTCCTATAATCATATTATGTTGTTATATAACATGCAACTATAAGTTGGCTTAAGACTTGTATTGTAGCATGATGAACTAAGCAAGATTTTTGCTCATGTTCTTATTTCTCTATGAAGGCAATAATACCCAAATCCTCAGTTGGCAACACCTCTAGTTTAGCTACACATAAATCAGCTTGTGCAAAGCATTTATTGATGAATTCAACCAGCAAAGTGTGATGAATAAATTATGTTATTTATCTACTACCTTCAAGCCAGTGTGAGATTTCAGACAAAACGTACTCTGGTATGTTGCACTGTCAGTCCAGTTATCCAAAGAGACACTATAGTCTATATTGACTGAAGCACAAAACTTAGTTGAGTTTTTTCTACTTCCTAGCAAGTCAATCTAAATGTGAAGTATTAGAGCATTTCTCCTCTTTTGTTTGAATGTAGAAAAAAAATTCTCTTCTTTTGTTTGAAGGTCATATAAATGAAGAGGAAATTTCACCGTCACGTGCTTGGTATCATGTTAAGATCGATAGGAATTTAAGAAGAAAAATCGTGAAATCAAGAATGCTAATGCTACATAATGTGATTAATTCTCTAACAACTTAAAGCAACTCTGACTTCTATTTCTAATTCCTCCAAAATCATTCCTGCCACTTTTGCACCTCACAAACAATTGCACTATGGGCCTCAGGAAACAATTGTAGCTGCAATATTGTGGCTTTTTGCAGGCTCAACCATTTCAAGCAACTTAATATTTACATATGACATAATCTTCCCGCTTTTTGCAACAATCACCGATCATAATTATCAACAAATTTCAATAAAAGACATAATTATAGACTACTATACCATTTCAAGCACAATGTTCAAAAACTTCACAGACCCAGTATTTTGTTTCTCCACAACATGTCAAATATCTAGCACGTGTATCACATGGACGGAAAACCCAAAACTTATAAAAACAACAATGCGAACAAAGCAACATTTTTTACATTTAAAACTTCCAAAACATGTGAAGTTAAAGAGTGAGAAGAAGAATACGAGGGTGGGGCTTACGACGGTTGATCTTCTCTCAGCAGCAATGGCGAACACAAAAGCGACCATGCTCAAAGCCACCACCAAAAGATGCACAAGAGTTGAACCTCTTCCCTCTGCCATCTCAAACCTTCATTCAGTGATGGATGAGTGTGACAGTGACGAGGTGGTGTATGGTATTGTGGATAAAATGTGAAAAAGTGATTTTTTTCGTGTACAGTTTAAGAAGAAAAGCCTAAAAGAACAAGCTTTAGACCCTCGCGCAGTAGATTAGCGTGTGATACACGCTCTGTTCAAAGGTGACTTTAAGATTGACTGTCTGGAGCGAGACTGAGACATGAATGGCGGTGCTTGTCACACGCTCGGTGGTCAGCTGCGACGTACGAGGCTAAAAGGACTTTCGATTAGTACGAGGAAAAAGTTTTTGGAAGAAAAAATAAATGATTTTTTTTAATTCCATGATAGAAACGAAAAATAAAAACATTGGAATGGTTGTAAAAATGTGTATAAATATAGCCCAAAGAATGATGATATACTATTATAATTTGTTTAGGTGTATATGATCATTATATTCTAATATTAGAGATTACATAGGTTAAGTCGCCACTAAGGCAACCCAATCTATCTCTTTTGCCTACTCCCAAAAGATATACCACCACTAAACAAGACTAACAAATATTAAGATAATGTATATAAAATGAAAACTTCACAAACTCCAATGGGCCTTGACCAAAAGGTCGGACAACCCAGAAAGGTGTCATGCCAACCAAGAAGAAATGACAAGGCAACATAGGATCCACTCCTGAAACTCCTCTGTTGCGCCTCTTACACATGACTGTCACCTCAACTATACAGCCTAAGACCCCTACCGCAAGTCGCAAGCTACTACACACTATTGTACTTTGGTCAGATGACAAGATGGACTTACAATACGGCTATACATACCATCCACATAGTATAGACCTGCTAAAGCTGTCAGACACAGGAAAAACAACCTTGTCTAGACTACACCTGACAAGTTTATTGGTTAGTCAGGCCCATAACATATATGAAGGAATATTTCTCTCACATTTCCACTATAAAGAGAGGATTTTCCTTTAAGGAATTTTACTTACATTTACTTATTCTCACTTGCATACTTGTTCTATTCTCCCTTATAGGGCTGGAAACGAGTCGAACCAGAGTTCAACTCGGTTCAGTTCGATAAGAATTTACTTAGTTCGAAACTCGAATCGAGTTCGATATCAGTTATTTTTTAGCTCGAGTTCGGCTCGATTAAAGTTCGCGAACTATTCGAATTGGTTCATTTAGACAACTCAAATAATTAATTCATTTTAAAAAATACTATAAAAGGTTATATATATAAATATTACATTGTTTTTATATATAATAACACTAAACATAAAAATCAGTTTATATATATAGTAAGTCAGCTCATGAACCTAACGAGTTGAACTCTATCCAACTTAAGTTTGGCTCATTTATTTAACTAGCTCAATTTCGAGCTCAAAATCGGCTCATTTGGTTTATAAACTAAGTTTCTCGAGCTAAATAAAGAGTCGAGTTTCGAACGAATACCGACCTGGTTCGGTTCATTGTCAGCTCTACTCCCTTATATTATTCTCTTATTTTGTCTACCTCTTTCACATATTAACTTCATATCTTAGGCGATACTAGAAGACTCTACTGTAAGTATCAGAGTGCAACTAAGAGGGGGGTGAATTAGTTGTCTTAAAATAATGGCCGCTTTTTCTGCAAAATCAAAGTTAAAGTGCAGCGGAACAATATGCAGAAAAATAATAGGAAATAAAATGAAAGAGATAAGGAGAAGAGAGTACACAAGGAGTTTTATACTGGTTCACCTTCTTGTCCACCGAAGGCTACGTCCAGTACTCTTGCCACACAAGAGATTTTCCACTAAGAATTATGAGTTGTAATTACAATATCTCACCCCGAGATCTCTATGTACCTTACACACTCCCTAATTCTTATACCCTTGGAAAACACCTATCCAAGTGAATCTATTTCCCTTTCTTTTCACACCCCGTGAAAGAAAGAATTTTTTACAAGAATGAAGAATATTGAACTATGGCAGATTACCTTTACAAGTATGAAACTTATGTAACTTGCAATCCAAACTCTGAATATATATAGAAGTATATAATGCTCTTTGTAAAAGTCTTTGAAACACTTGAAGCAACTTTGCAAAATTAACTTGAAAGTTTAAGAACAAGTTGCAAAAAGTTCAAAGATAAATTCTGGAAAAAGTGTGAGAGCTTTTGAGAGTTTGTATGAAAG
>NC_032017.1:15783924-15812019 GCF_001865875.1 Lupinus angustifolius | reverse complement strand
TACTCAAACTTTCTGTCCAACAGATGCTTAAAAATTATTTGGAGTAATCGGTTACTCAGCTTTCAAAAATCAGTTTTTCAGTTGGATAACTCTTTTCTCACACATGTAACCTGTTACTCAATGAAGTAACCTGTTACACACTATTTTTGAAAAATGTTTTGAGCAATTATACTTGTATACTTAAGAGTTTAGGATAAAAGTACTTACAAAGACTTAATCTAATGTCTTGAAGTTTTATCTTCGTTTGTCTTCATAAGTCATCTTCCTTTTCTTCTTTTTAGTGATGTTGGTGTCTTCATCAAAACCGTGCCAAAGTCAGGAGCAAGATCTTCTTCACATCTACTCTGGTTTTCATTCATCTAGACCCTAACTTCATAAGACAAAAGAACACTATCCAAATAGTAATAAAACTATGGAACTTAAACCCTAAACCTTCACAAATAATGAGAAAAAGGTACCAACAAGAGAGTTGTTGCTACACCTCAAGAAGAAAGGAACCATAAGAATATAATTAAAATGGTGGATGATGTACTAAGTGCATAAAAATTATTCACAATCCATTAAAATTCAAGAAAATTAAATATATTCAAATTCATCCATTAGAGCTAATGGAATTAAATGAATATATTTTAATGGATAACATTAGTAATGAATGAATTTGAATCCATCCATTATATTTAATTGATATTCATGGATATATCCATTAGGATGAATATATAATCCATCCAAAAAATAAACATTAAAAAATGGTGTATTTGCTTTTCAATTTAATATATTATCTCAACTCTCACTTTCTTGTGGTGTTTTTCACTCTCACTTTATTTATTTTTTTATTAAATTAAGATCAATTGTAAGACATGTGAATGTAGCTAATATTAAAAGTTTGTTTCTAAGTATATAACATATATGAGTATTTGTTAAAAACTTTGCACATAAAATTTTAAACGTCGTATAATTGTAGTACAAAAAATAGATTTGAAAGTGATTTGGATGGATAATAGTGTTTTAAACCTAACATATATGATTATTTGGATGGATATAGTGTTTTAAAAACAATGAATTTTTTTAGGAAATAATAGTGATTTTATAAAATGTTTTATTCAAATAATGATTTTATAAATAATGTTTTTTTCAAAAGTCTTTTTAATTTCAATTTAAAAATCAAATAGATCGGGTATTCATCCATCCAAATCCATGTAAGTGAGTCATGGATGTATTGGTTACATTGGAATCCATCCATTAAATTTGGATATGAATAAATTGGATTATTTAAAATATAATTTATAAGAATTATGAATGACTTTCCATTTATCCATTAAGATTGAAATCCAAATTCTTTTATTTGTCACCCATATTATTAGAGACACACTTTCGCGTAATTATTTTACTTCTATTTATAAAAAGAAGGATAAGATGAAGCAAATTTGAGGAGGAAAAACACTACAAACTTCAAGTGTGGTTGACTTGGACTTTGACAAGAAATGTTGAGTCCATATTAGGTTATAATAGGTAATTTGAAGGTTTTATGGGAAAATACACTTACATATTTCTAAGGATAATATTTTTATATTATCAGTGTAAAGATTTATATACATTCAGCATATATCTATTATTTACTCATATTACTTTTTGTAAAGTCAATAATAATTAAAAATGAATAGTATGATACACTGATAATTTATAAAACTCTTATACTGTCACTCTATACATTTTTTTCCTATGTTTATTGCTTTAAATTTTTAGATTATAATATAGCGTCAAATCCACTTATTATCCCGTCTTAATAAGTGATACCCAATATGATAATTTGGTTGGGACCAATGTTTGTTGAGGCCATGGTTTGTATTCGGGCTTGGCCTCTAACCCTTGTTGAACTGATAGCAGCCCAATGACGTAAGGTCCAATAGGCTCAAAAGAATCTGACAAAGTGGCTTGCATATTATGTTAAATAAATTTAATTGTAATTTCAATTGTTTATTTTCAATTAAAAATATTGGATCCAGTGTGTCAAGCCCAATCTACTATGGAAAACCTAAAACTACTTAAAAGAAGTATATAAAGTCTGCTTAGTATTATGACTCTTTTCTGTCATTGTTGGAACCCTATCATGAACACTTTGACATTACTTTGGTAATGTCTTAATTTGTGACCTTGGAACTGAACACGGGCTGGCCTAGCTTGGGTTTTATCCTTTAGTCATATTATTAAAAAAATCTGCAGCTATCATATTAACCTAGAAAACCCAGCTGTAATATGATATGACATGGTTTCTAGCTTACAAACCTAACTATCAGTAACTGATTATTGACAACAAATGTCTGTAGCTTACACTATCTGATAGTTAGGGACTGACATGAGCAACATGTCATTAATAAGTTAAGTTTGTAAAACATTTTAATAATTCATACACTTTGACATTAATGGTTTTGATTGTTCTCTTAGCACTGTAGGATGGCTGATTCTGAGGACATAGGATTGGGATCTTTAATTTAATTTTGCACCAAATGTTCACTTAGATTAGATGTGCATAATATGGTTTTGTTTTGAATGTAAGCAGCTAAACAATTTTATTATAAGGTTATCCTTGTTCCAATGATTGCACCAAGTTCAAATTATGAACTTTAATTACCACTTATACAAAGTGTTCACCTAGTATCAGTTTTGAAGATAAACCCATTACAATTGAAAGGTCATAGTTTCTTCAATCATTGTCTAATCTCATCATTGAATTTTCAATATGAGGCTTTCTACTTTCTAACCAATCCAGAACAGAGAATGATGGGTCAAGAAGAGATCATAGGCAGAGAATAAATCAATAAGAACAGACATCACATATTCTTTCAAGTTCCCCATGCAACTTAGATAAGATAAAGCCACGTGGCATAAGAAGGAGTTATGTTTGATGATAATGCAAATATTCGAATTTTACTTCGTAGTATAGGATAATTATATTTTGTGTGAAAGCATGTCCAAAAATCTGTCACAAACGAATTACAATGAAACCAAAATAGAAAAAAATAATGATTATTTAATTTGTTTAATTGATATATCATATTTTAATTGGTACATACATACTTTAGAACAACAGATCCTTATTTATATTATGCCCCCTCAAAATATATAACCCTTCCACACCAATCAATGGTCCAAATTGGACAAAGTTTTGGAACTTGAATTTAAAGGAAAAAGATCACATGTCCTCATTCTTGTCCTATTTTTCTATTCTGGTCTAATGAAAAAATCAAACTTAATTAAAATGAAATTTTTTTAAAACATTAAATAGTATATATGCATCGGAGAAAGCTTATTGATTAAGAATATGAGGACACTGATTTTGGAATTTAAACTCATATGATAAGAAACAATGGCACCTCAACACTTACATGCATGAGTCAGACTCCTCTCTATTACTGGATAAGACAGTGAGGTAAAAATACACATAAAAACCAAAAGACAAAGACATTTTATCCCTTTGACTTACATTGAATTACATTTTTGCTTTTAAATATACATTAAAAACTGTAACTGACCTCTCCGGTAACTGAGAGGAGTCTAGTTCTACATGCATGGGCAATGGATTTTGCTCATTGCTATATAAAGAGGTTGAAGAAACAGTGCAAGCTAAGTCTCTTTTACACAGGGAAGCACTTAAATAGTTTAAAAGTAAAGAATCATGGCTTCATCCATGGTCTCATCCGCAGTTGTTGCCTCAGTAAGCCGGGTCTGCAATGCACAAAGTAACATGGTTGCACCATTTACAGGATTGAAGTCTTCTTCAGCATTCCCAGTAACACACAAATCCAACCTTCATATTACTTCCATAGCCAGCAATGGTGGAAGAGTTCAATGCATGAAGGTATATGATTGAATATCTTAGAAACCGCTTCCTACGAGTTAATTATCTCACTTTTTTTGTAAATGGTAATATGTTAAAACTTTGATCATATTTAAAAGAATTATGCAACATTCCCTTGACCAGATTATTTCTATGATTTGAACTTGTAACATCATGGTCAATAAAAAACAATTTTACCATTTTGTCAAAGTCACTATCATGAAAAAACTAATTTTGTGGAAAATAATCAAACGCTTAAGAAGAAAGTAATACATTACTTTGTTTCTTCATATTGACATAATGTTCAAATTGGTCCTCCAAATTACAAAAATAGCAATTTAGTCTTTGACTTAATATAATTTACTCCACCTTAAAGCACGCCATACTTACTATTAAATATAAGGAATGTTGACAAGGTAATTATATACTTCATAATCGTACCTCATTTTATAAATACATCAACAATTAACCACTTCCATATGTTTTTGTCTGAAAATTAAAAAATAGTGGGAATTGTAAAATGCTTCAAAACAATGTCTAATTATATTCGTTCGAAATCAATTGTTAGTAAATGTTAAACGTTGCACCCTAGACTAGCAAAAAAGGGATTCACCCGTTCTTGAAAAACTTAAAACAATGCAGTATAAATTACGTACCATATTGAATTCCTAACCACAATTTTCAAGGAACTTCAAACTTTTTGATACCATAGACAAAGCTAAAACATGATTAATTTGCTTACTGTGTTTACATGTTTCCGTTTAATATTAATGCAGGTGTGGCCTCCAATTGGGTTGAAGAAGTTTGAGACTCTTTCTTACCTCCCACCGCTGTCCCCTGAATCCTTGGCTAAAGAGGTTGAGTACCTTCTTCGCAATGGTTGGGTTCCTTGCTTGGAATTCGAATTAGAGGTAAATGATGTACAATGGTTAACACAAAAGAAAGAAAAAAAAGCTTTTATTCGGAAATAATGTTGATGTATTGTATTTGATAGACTAAGAATTTGTTTTTAATTTTTCAATCAAAACATGTTAAGATAGTCTCACATTGAATCAAATGGATATGACCAAGTCCTTACTTATATGAATTAGTCATTACTCACACAATGACTTAGTTTTGTAGTTTAGTTTGGGCTAGCATTTAAAATTCTAACATGTATTTGTGTCTAACACCTCCAATGTTGGGTCATCCACGAATAAGAATATAATCAAGCCAATGTTAATCATAGGTAAGCATATCACACCACATGAATTAATTTTTGAGATTGAGTTAAACCTAATTGGTAATAAAGCTTACATTTTTTATTCAAACTATAGATAAAATGAGCTATACATCATTAATTAATTTGAAACACATTAAAGTCTTATCATATTAATAACCTAAAAGTACTGTATATTAGCTATTTCTAAAGATAAGATTACTATAAATAAGTTCCATCTGGTGCAATAGATAGCAAAATTGATATATATATTACATCCACATAATAATTTAGAGCTTATTAATATAATTGTTTTATGAATTATTTACGTGTATCACTTTTACTAACACATACATGAATATATAAATAAACTTGTGGTGCACAAGCATTTTTGTCATAATTCTAAGTTAGTAAGCTTCTTTTGTGATTGAAAATGTAGCATGGATTTGTGTACCGTGAGCACAACTCTTCCCCTGGGTACTATGACGGACGCTACTGGACAATGTGGAAGCTTCCAATGTTTGGGTGCATAGACTCAGCACAGGTTTTGAAGGAGCTAGATGAGGCCAAAAATGCATACCCTAATTCATTTATTCGTATCATTGGATTCGACAACAAGCGTCAAGTGCAGTGTATCAGTTTCATTGCATACAAGCCCCCTGGTTTCTAATTAATTTCAATACTTACAGTAATATATTATCTAATGTTTTGATCAATGTCTTTGATTTCAGTCATTTCCAAAAGTGTAATTACACCTTGTTGGTGTCTTCTTTTTTCGTTTATTCGCCAGTTGAGTAACAAAAACATTGATCTGCTTTGAAAGTAAGATTCATGTTAATTTGCATTATGGTGATATATGGGTGAGAAAGAAAGAATATAGTTTATTTATTTAAACGAGTTCAATTTAAAGTTTATGATTATTAATGAGTTCAACTCTTCTATAGTACTGAAATATCAGAAAAAATTATTAAAAAATAATTTAAAATCATGACTATTAAGAAATGTCATGTCATTTGTCACAATCTCACTAGATTTTCTAGAAGTATCCATCCTTCCTTACATAATTAAAAGTGGCAATATGTCAGATCGTAAGAGCAAAAGACCAAAAATTCTCAAATAAATCATTGTTTTATGTAGATTTCTCTCTTTGGATTAGTTTGGGAGTTGAATTTTGAAAGGGAATAAAGAAAAAGTGAAGACTAACTATGAAATATACTTGTGATCTCAAACCTTCTCTTTTCCTACATTCTCCTTCAAAATTCAACTCCCAAACTAAGTCTTACAAGCTCTTTGTTACATTTGGGTTTAACTGGCCTTGAAAGAAATCAAAATGAAATACATGAAGTATCTATGTCCTATGAAAGAAAAACTTACATGCAGAGAAGATAATTGGGTATTGGAGGCTACTCTTAGTTCACATTTTTCTTACATTTATATACTTTCATTCCATATTATTGAACAAATGAGAGAATCAATCCATGATTTCAGTTTGATGCTTTCCACAATATCCTCCGCAGTAAGCTAGCTTCTCTTCCTCTTATACTTCTAAAACCTTGAAATAACGGACTATTCCGGGCAAATACAATTGATGGGCCACAATTACAGTCTCCAAAAACTTTAATATTTCGGCACATTTTTAATCATATCATTGCGGATGTAGATTTAAAACCTAGCTTAGACCTAAATAAATTTTATTTATGTTTATCTTCTTCTTGAGTTGTAAAAGCTAACTTTAATATTTTGGCACCTAGAATCCTTGTGTTTTTACTCACAAGAACGGCAACCTAAATAGATGATGACTATATCTAAATCAAGATCATTTTACTTTTTTACAGGGTATTTTTCTTGGTTGATAACATAGATGTAATGATGTGGTTTGGTTCGATTTTAGGGAAGATTTGAAACCAAACGATCAAAATTAGTTAGTTTTGTTTAATTTGATTCCTACTTTCATGTAAAAAAAGATGAACCAAAATAAGCACATGCAATTTAGTTTTGTTCTGTTTATTAAGATAAACTAAACTACCATGAAGCATTTTTAACCCATTAATTTTGCACCTTTAATGTTTGCTGATTATTAACTTAGAAACAGTCGTTCTTCCCTAACACCTAAACTATTCTCAAATTCAGAAGGGAAATTAAAAGGCAACAAAAAACATTGAAATTGTGTAACCTTAATGGTTTTTATTCCTACAAAATTGTTATTCACGAAATATAGTTCTATATAAACATATGTATCTAGCAAGTGATGGGTCTATCAATCAGTAGACCTTGCGCAAAAGTAGAAGACTGACCTTAAGTGTGAAGTTGGAACTGATTATGTGTGACGGATCTAACCAGATAGGGTGAGTATTGTGGGCTAAGTAATTATTAAAAATAACAGGCAATAGGTTCGATTTTTACCCTTTTATAAACTGTAAAATTGTGAACCGAATTGAAGCACATCAATTCACTAAAATATAAAATAAAAAATAAAAAATAAAAAATAAATATTCGATAATATAAGAGCTTATACATTATTAACTTATTATTCATTAGAGTGTTAAATTTATATAGTGTAAAAATGTATACACATTTAATATATCATCTATCATTCATTTGAATTATTTTTGTAAAAAGTTAATAACAATTTAAAATAAATAATAGATAATATAATAACAATATAAAACTCTTATATTGTCACCATATATATCTTTTCTACGTTGCAAATAGTTAGTGATGTCTATCAATACATCAAGTTATCCAATTGTTGATGGTATGACACAATATGTTTTAGACTTATAATATTCCCTTTTGGTATATTGTTCTTGACCAGATATTTTAGTCAAAGACAAGGCATGGGGAATGCCACCCTTATGGGCTGATATATGTTAGTTTAATATATAATGTAATATCTATATATTTTCAGTATAAAAATTTATATATAATTGTTATATTATGAATTTATAGTGTATAGAAAAGTTTCTTTTTCTCTTTATCATATTAGCACTAACAAACTGAATAAAAAATGCACAAAAATTAAATAATTAATACACTGCCTACCAAAATTATAGATAAAAATTGTAAAATGATTAACGATCAACATTGTGCATAAATTAAAATACTGGTGTATATATAGAGAGAAACGAACGCTCAAGGGCTTAATTACAACTTACAACAGGGCCAAAATTTACTTATTTAAGACTAAAGAGTGAACCCCCTAAAGTCAACTTTAGTTGATGAAGCAGTGGGAACATGAATTATAAGTATGTCTGCACCAGGTTAAACCGTTGATGCGGTATTAGAGATTCAAGTACTAAAATGTAAGTTTAAAATAGACTTGCTAATTTTTTATTTAAAAATAATTTAAAATTTATACTGTTAATTTTTTTAATTAACATAATTCACTCTCTCACCAAGCAGGATCTCGATTCCTGTCACTTATAACTTGTAAGAGCTACTATGATTCTACCAACCAATCTCTGATAGAAAGAGGAAAAAAGACTAAAAAGTTAATAATACATATTGCTATATTTTTTGGATGGCAACTTTTTCTAATTACAGAGATATTGGATAATGATATCAAACCTTGGATCCTGCTGTATCTTCACTTTTGGAAGTATACTTCAGTCCTGTTTTCGTAAGATTCTAACTTCTGTGATTTTAATCACAAATTCTACTTTTCAAAAATGAACTTATTTAGTATAATTGTGAGATATAAAATATGATCACCAAAGTTCAAATTTTTGCAACTGCGTGATCTCTGTTCTCTCATTATCTCTCACTTAAATTTTTTACCTATAAAGAATTACAAGTTTCTCTTAAAAATACTCAAGCTAATATTAAGTAGTAAGTACTCTATGAGGATTAGATAAGAATACAAAATATTAAAAAATGAATTATAAATAATGTCTTTATCGATTGATCAATTTTTGAAAAATAAAGTGAGTATCTAATTCTAACTCTCAAAAGTATATTTTAATACAATCTTATTCCATTTTTCTCTCTTCATTGGACTTGTAAAAAATCTCAAAAATATATATTTTCCAATAAAAATATAGTTTTATTTCTTAACCAATGGAAGATGATTAACATCACTCATAATCCTAATGTATAAAGAAAGTAAATAAATGTATTTAATATTTTGTTTTGGGAATAAGAAAAACATTAATTACTTCCTTCAATTTATTTTGCTGGGTTTTTTTTGTTATTAACTGAGAGATGAAATATGTGAACAAACAGGGGTGGGGCTGCAAACTGAAAATGGGATACAGCTAGCAGTCTAGCATATTTTCAAAAGGGGCTCCCACATTAGTGTAGTGGTATAAGGTACAACTAAATTTTTAAAAAGATTACAAGTTTAAGAGATTAATTTTTATGAGTAATATTTATTGGGATGAATAGCTTATGTATCTAAAATAAATTAATTCCTTATCTAAAAATGATGTAATACCTTTAACAGCATGTGAGGAAAAAAAAAAAAAAGGCTCCCTTACTAGTGTACAACATCTTTCAATGCCTGCGGTTGACAATATCCTTTGTTTGGCATAAGAAATTCAGTTCTGTCCCCATTTTCCGCATTTATGCTACTCACTTCTATAGTTCTATTACCTAAATGTCCCTATCTATTGTTTTTTATTTCATTTTAGTATTATTCTTCTCAAAATTCAACTCTCATATCCTTCAGTAACTAAAGCCACAAGCATCGGACTAAAAAGAAACAGAAAGATGGTTTGTGTACATATTATGCATTAAGCTAAAAATAACAACATTAGCAATTGTAGGATCAATCTATACCAAATACAACATAGGAAGAAAATATAATTTCAAATTAGATAATAATTTTATAATTTGCATGGAATTTTAAATTTGCATCTATTTAAAAATTAATCACCGACAATTTTGATATATTGTTATATAATATTTATCTGAAACCAATGATTTAATTTATCTATTATAATTATATTTTTTTTACAATTAGAAATTGTGAAAGTTATACTATAAATAAAATGAATGTTGTACTTTTTATATGTCATTCCTTAATTTGTGCATCCCCTTCATTTATAATAATACTCAGAATCATTGGAAGGCTCTAATAAAGCAACAGAACCCAAAGCATTCTCTTTTTGACATATAATATCTCCCTCAAGGCCTCAACAAATAAATTAATTAAACTCAAATTACATAACGGTTATGCAGTTCAAGAGATCTCATAAAACTATAGGCACTTTTAATTAAGCAATGAAACAAAACTTAGACTGTCTTAGTAGTCTAGACAGTTCATTCCTATATAGCTGCAAAATTTATATGCAAGGTATATTGAGGGGTTCTTCAATCCAACCAGCAAACTCATCAGCACTAAAGTCATCGAAATCGAAATCCGGAAGCTCACTTGGCCCATCTTCATCGATTCCACCAATGTGAAAGTCCTCCAGGCTGCCAAAATCATCATTGAAATCGAACGTTAACCAATCAAACTCAAAGGCAGATGGAGCGGCGGCAGCAGCAGCATCATTAGTTGGTGGTGGCACATTAAAAATACTCAAATCTGGCATTTCCAGGTCTGCCAATTCAGCTTCCAGATCATTGATCTCACCAGATTCATCAATATTACCGATCAGCTCAGCAAAATCAGCCTCGAAACCATTTTTCTCAACAGCTTCATTGTTTGAAACATTTCCGTTCTCCACCAAATTGGAAGGTTTGGAAGCTGAGTTATCCAATTCGAGCACGGACAATGGTGATGCAGGAGACAACACACACTCTGAGTCATCCAAAGTAGCAGCTGATTTTGACTCTGATACAGAAGCTGCACCAGAAGAATCACTATAATTGAAGTTACTCTTCTCTTGAGTAACCATAGCTTGAGCAGAAAAACCAACAACAACATCAGCATTGTTATTCTTGCTCTTTTCACCAGACATGGCCTTAGCCATAGTTTCAAATTCAAGCCTTTTCCTCTCATAAGCTTGGGAAGCCTCTTCCGCAGTGTTGTAAGTCCCCAACCAGAGTCGCCTGCCTTTAAAGGGATCGCGAATTTCAGCAGCCCATTTGCCCCATTTCCTCATCCGAATGCCTCGGCATTTGCCAGCAGTTTTCCCCTTCACTGATGGGGTTTTAGCTAAAACCCTTTTCTTATTCAATTCAATGTTGCTAGAGCTCTCAGTGCTAGTATCAGCAGCGACTGGGTTAGGAGGAAAAGGGGGAAGAGCAACCTCAAGCACGGTTCTCTTCGTCTTTCTACGCATTTCTTCATCTCCTCCTTCTTCATCTGAAGATGAGTCAGTAGCATCAGGATCATGCCAAATGATGCGCAATTTTCTCTGCAATTTGGAGTCCTCAAATGAGTTGGCTTTGTGCTTCAGTTTCTTAAACACCATCTTCTTCTGATTAGGTGGGTGGTTCGGGATTTTGGGCATGGCAAAAATTGAAAGTCAAAAACACAAAAAAAAACTCACTAAACCCCCTCAAGATACCTCAGAAAATTGTTTGCACAACCAAAATATTTTAAACAAGAAAATGAAATATAACCAAAATGGAAACAAATATTCTCAACAAAGTTTCAACAATATCATGTATCATGTGAGATCCACTCTTAGAAAGAGAAAGAGAGTTGAAAATCTTTGTATGTGAAAGCCTCCAAAAGAAACCACCACACCAGAACAAGTCCTACAACAAATAAAATAAAAAAAGACACAGAAAGAAACCTTAATTGCAGTTCATCCATGAAAAGTATTCCAATTGTTAAAGAAAACAAATAAAAAACACACTAACCGTTTTAACCTCAAACGCATTGAAACAGCTAAGTTCAACTGTGAGAGTAAGAGCATCCAACAAGTAACAATGATCAAAAGCTTCAGTAACAATACACCAACAACCACTTCCAAATTAAACCCAGGAGACATAAATTCACCCTCTGGTTCCTTTGATTTTCCAAAAAATCTCAACACAAAACAACAAGCAACACCTGTGTGGAGAGAAAATCAAAAGAATGATAAGAAACACATAATATATAAATATGCACACAGAAAACGAAGAGAGATAGTTTCAAGATAAAAAGATTAAAAAATTATGGCTTTGATTCATTGTATTTCAATGTTTCAAAACTTTTTTATCAATCTATACGTGGTTAAAACAAAAAACACAGAACAAAACAAAACAAAATTTTGCACCTTGGAACAACAGACACAAATCTCTATAACATGATCAGACCAATTTGTGTATTAAAAATAGCACAACCTTTTGTATAACTCGAAAATCTAAGACATCAAAAAATCCACCTCTCTATACTGTATTCACTGTGCTGGCTGCCACTTTGTTCTGTCTTTTTCTGTGTTACTTATTCTCACTGTTTTTCATACTCTCTCACTCTATCTCCTCTCTCTTCTGGCCTGGTAAACCCTTCATACTAACTTTATACAATTTTACCAATTCTACTGTAACTGCTTTTACTCATTCTTTGGTACAAATTAATTAAATTTCCTATTTTATTACTATTAAAATATATTTTATTATTTATATTTTAAGTACATTTCCATTTTTTTTGGTTGTACTATTAAGTGCACTTTCTAATACACGGAATATTAATTTTCTGAAATAATATTAATTTTCTGAAATACAGATCAAAATGTTGCAATTTACAAATACAATGTATATTCATGAATGAATAGGGAAATCATTACCCATATGGTAGGCAGTCAAATTTCAATCATATTATTTGGGTAAAATAGTATTACTTACAAATATAATTAATAAAAAATTAATTATGGTTAAATGTTAATATAATATTTTTTAGAAACTATTTAATTAAAGTTTTCACATTATAGAAAAAATTTATGGCAGAAAAAATATCGTGGTAGCAATCATGATTTTTGTGTATGGAATTTATTCGTGATTATTAGAATTTTTTAAAGAATTTCAAATCTAGTTGTATTTATTTAATGATTTTTTTTATGAATTACTAAAAATTAGATGCGACAAAATTATCACAATTTATCCAAATCCAATAATAAATGAATTTGAATTCATCCACTATATTTAATAGATATTTTTGGATATATATATTTGGATGAATATCTAATCTATCCAAAATTCAAAACACAAACATTAGCCGATTTATTTATTGCTTTTCAATTTTATTTAACTCTCACTTTCTTGTAGTGTTTCTTACTCTCACTTTATTTTTTTAATTGCATTGATGCCAATTATATAATGTATGGATGTGACTAAGATTAAAAGTTTTTTTCTTAAATGCATAACATATATAAATATATGTTAACAACTTTACATGTAAAACCTTAAACACCAGGTACTGGTAGTTGGTAGTTTATTGCAAAAAAAAACTAAAAGTTCAAATAATTACCTTTTTTTTTAAAAGTCTTTCTTAAAATCACTTTTTTAAATGTTTCTTAAAATTATTTTTTTAAAATAAAATTGATTTTAGAAAAATGTTTAAATGAAACTTTGGTTTTTAAAAGAATATTTTGCTTTAAAAGCATTTTTAGTTTTAATTAAAAAATAAAATGAATTGCATATTCATTCAATCCATTAAAATGAATTTATAGATACAATAAATTAATAATAATGCATCCTTTTTTTTTTTGGTTTCTCATGTAAGTGGGGCTAACTCTCCCAACGGGCATTTTTTCCATCCACGAGACTCGAACCCGGGTTCTTGCTTAAGGAGAATCAAGCATGTACCACTTGAACCAATCCCGTTAGATATTAGATATGAATGGTTGAATAATTTAAATGAATTAGTGGATGGATGATATTAGGATCCAAATCCATCAATTTCCACCAATAATAAAAATCTTATCATATTCAAAAGTCTCTTAATTTAGATGAATTCTTTTAGAGTGAAACAAAGGATCGAGTATAGGTCCGGTTGGGAAGGATAAGACTTATTCCTTATCCAGCCATAAATATCGATCTAGATATTTTTTGTATGTAAACTCAGTCATAGACCTGAAGACTAACCTAATCCCAAGTATATATGATAAAAAACGAACAATCAATTATATATGAAATGATATGTACATTGTGGTAATAAATCACTTGTACGATAATATCCTAAATAAATAGTAAAACAATTGAAAATAATTCAATTAAAAATACGAAATTATATTAATCGGTAAGTTGTTACAACAAAATGCAATATTTACTTTTGATCAAAGAAATGTTATTACTTTGTAATCAATTGAACAAATACTATTTTATTTGGGGAGGACAAAGTGGTAATACATTCTCTAATATGTAATCGACTCCCGAACTTAGAACTCTTGTTCGATAAACCATATTATCCAATTTCTGCTTAAACAAGAGTTTTATGTATTTTAACAGCAAAAATTATATCACCGACTCCAAATCTTTTGGGAGAGTTGGAAGTCGATATCATCTTTTATGAAGTCAAAGAGTTGGTCTTCCAACCAAACATTAGGCCCCGATAGTTGGCGACTCCAATGAGGAAAGTGCCTCTAAGAAAGTCAAGCCAATAGCCATTAATTGCATGGATGTAAATACCCATTTTTTTTTGTATAATAATGAATTATTATATGCTTTTCATGTTTTAATATGTAAATACTCATATGATTTTTTTGCAACTTTTGGGTGGTAATTTATTTTTCAGTATAAAGGTTTATTTGCTTCCTCGCACACAATTGTAGTGCACTTGAATTTGCACAGATATGCTATGAACTCAAGTATTATATATCATGATTTGAGATAGATGGAACATATGCTTTGTTATTAATTGGTCTGATGTTGCATCTAGTATTTGTGTGATGGACCATCCAAATTGTTATGAGTATTATGAGTTACCCGCTTGAGAAGCTAGCCTCCTTTCGTTTCTAACCTACAATATGCGGGTTTCCTTTCTTTAGAGATTGGATGCACTCTAGTGACCTAGAAGTCTAGAACTTTTTATCATGTCCACTTATTCAAGACTTAGTCCTTCATCATAGGTTTGTGACATTTAGACTATCCAAAGCCTTATAAGTGTACCTTGTTTAAGACACAGGAAATATAACCTAAATTTTCTTCGTCACTGCTCTAATTTGGGACTTTCGTCCCTAAAAAATATTTGTGTCTAAATGTTATGCATATGTCATTTCGCTTTGATGTCCTTGTGCCACGAGGACAGTTAAATCCTAACATTTCCTATGATGAGCTCAATGTCGTAGGGATAATTTTCATACTCTATGATGAGCTCAATGCCCTATGGGTAATTATCATTCCTTTCTATGAGCTAAACATCACATGGTTAATTTTCATTTATTTGATGTGTTCAATGCTCTAGGAATAATTTTCATTGTCTTTGATGGGATTAACCCCTAGAGATGAATTTCATATCATATGAGTAAGCCTCAAGTTATATCGTTTAATTTCATACTGCAATTAATTTTCAATCATCATATACATGTCGATGGGCTCAACGCCCTAATGATAAGTTGTCTATCATCTTAATAAGTTCAGAGTTATACTATTTAATTACAAATTAACCTTAATGGTATAATAAATGACAAGTTAACCATGACATTTTACTATATTGTAACTAAAACTATATTTCATTGAAATAGGGAGCTTCACCCTATGAGCATGCAAAATGAATGACATCATTACACATCATGTTCATGCATTTATACATATAGAAATTCGTTAAGAACAATAAAAAATTCAAACATTTATAAAAAAATAACAAAAATACATCATTCTAACATTCATCAACTCATATGTTGAATTGGTCAAAAGTCAAAAATATATATCATTCATATATTCATTCATCTATACATATGTTCAAAATATATATATCAATTAATTATTAATATATTCGTCTACTTATTTAGTCATGCATGCATTTACTCAAAATAAATCATTTAAGCATTGCATTTTATGTATTATTATACTTTGTTTGCATTTCGTACACCACCATAAAAATAAATCAATTCATGCACCTTCATGTACACGTAAAAAGGGGAAAACATATTTGCAATTTACATACATCATACGCATAAAAAATGCATCACATATGTCATGCATATAGTCCACTCATGCATAAAACATTGTTATCTTCAATAATCAGATTCGTTTTTCTAATAGATATTTTTGGTAGAGGCATGTATATTAGCTCTCGATGTTGTGATAATATCATATTATCCAAATGCGAGGCAAAAATTTTATTGAGCAATGCTAAGACACAATTATATGTAATCTTGGTTTGAGACTTTGCGTTTCCTCTAAGATTGTCATCATCATATGAGAAGCTATCGAGATACGTCTCATAGTAATCAAGTGTAGGATAAAGTGCCTTAATATACCAATATTTCTCAATTAAAAGAAATTAATATAAAAATCACATTAAAAAAACAACCAAAATATATTATTCCAGCATCATATTTCATACATCATCATGAATTACTTAAAAGACAAAAATAAATCACTTCCTCTTCATATATCATTATCATGATATCACAATTATACTATTGCATAAAAATTAAGAATTGTGAGTCCTTATACACAAGGAGATTCCCTTTGTAATTATTTATTTATTCGTAAGAGGGAAAAGAAGTTTAGAAATTATATTTAAAAAATTACACATATTATTCATCTGAGAGACTAAGACTAATCTTTTTCGAGACAAAAAAATAATATAATTGTTGTGAGTACAAATCTCCCAACAAACTTTTCCCTTAACCAACTCAATATTTTATATATATATATATATATCAATTTTCTTAGAACTTATTAGTAAAATGTTGATGGAAATAACCATTTCCCAAAGTGCAGCACTTTGGATTACTCCTCCTTCTCATATTAAATCTGAAGTTCTCAACCTTTAGAATCAAATCAGTATTAATATTAGTGAACAGCCTGCATAAGCACATATGCCCAAATTGAAATTGGCACATGTTCGAATTGGATATTTGATGAAAAAAATTCAGGTTGTAAAGTTCATCCAAAATGGTTAAAAAGAAATATTGGTGAAGGTATTACTCCGAATGAAATATTGACTATAACAATAACTGAATTGGAAGGAGATGCTAATATGTTTTATATAATACTGACAAGGTTGAGCCATATGCTAAAATACACAAGGAAATGCTAAGGAAGTCTTACCCAAATAAGAATGAAAATTGGATTTCCAAATAGCATAATTGGTGTTTCATAAAGTGGTTAAAAAACACATTGATGATGATTAGTGTTAAATATAAATGCACATTCGATTTCCGAAAGATTGAAATGATTAGTCAATGGTCCAAGTATTCATGTCTTATCATACACTGGTTACCTAATTAATGAATTCACATTTTATACGAAAAAACAAGATGATGAAAGTAAAATGTAAAATAGTGGTGTGACTCTTGTTGCTCGAACTTTACACATGTCAAATGTAAAAGATAGAAACTCAATATATGTGAACATGTGTTGGTGCAGCGGAAGCGATCGTTACACAATGTTGGCCACAAGCAATCAAATAATGTGCATATAATAAATAGAAGAGGAGAAACAAGAGAATTTCTCCCCCGGAGCGCTGAGCGGGTACCAAGATATTATTAGAGAATAAGGATTACAAACCCTAACACACCCATGGGCCACATGCCCATGAGGTATTTCTATTTGGTGCTTATATCTGGTGCACATTATAACAAGGTACTTGAGTTCAATATATAACATTGATATTCTACTCTATTCTAATTGTAGGAAATATGGGACTTCATATAATAACATATTTCAAACATCCCCAACAATCTCCACCTTGATTGAAATAGACGAATATCTCGCTCCTTAGGAAATCTACACAAGAATCTCCACCTTAGCGAATACATGACTCCACCTTGTTCAATGTCTAATTCTCTTTAATTGCTCAACTACAACATAGACCTTATGAGTATCATTGACGATGTTACCAAGAGACTAGCAATCCAAACTTGTAGCGCAACTTCCCGTACCGCCATTAAATAAAACATGCTGCCTAGCCACCTATTGCTAGGAAGTCTTTCGATATATTGGAATCTCTACACAAGAGTTCACCAACAATCATCATCTTCAATACCCAGTCAAACTGAACCTTGGAGCTTCATTGGAAAGCCTCAACCACTACCACCATTGTCTACTCCGACAATCCTAGTTCAAAAGAACTATCATACTCCACCATAAGGAGTATACCCACAACACACACCTGGCATCAATGCTAACTAATATCTATGTCACATCCTTGCATCCAAGCCAATGCCCATGTTATACCTCTACAACTCTACCAATGTTCGTGTTACAACTTGCATCAAAGTCAATGCTCATGTCACACCCTACATCAAAGTCAGCCATCACCCTTTTACTTTTGTGGATCTGCTAACAATTGATATCTTTCACTATGATGTCTCACACAGCCATTACGATATTCTCTTTCTCATATCCAATGAGAACATTCTCTCAATACCTAGAGAGTTATTGTCAGCATCTAACTCAACATCTGAGTCTCTATCTCCACCTTGATCTTAACTCAATACATGATCTCCACCTTCGACGCACCTTGTCTAGCCATCACGCCTTCACCATCTTTAGCCATTATCTGGCGTCTGGGTTAAGAGTCATCATCTACCAATTGGCTTTGATACCACTTATTGGGAGATCTTTTATCCATGGGTTACAACATTCTTCCATGGGCTAAGTGAAAGAAGCATATAAGTGGGTTTGACACCACATTTTGACCCAAAATCTTAAGGCATTAGGTCTATGGGTCCATCCACTTATATGCTCTTTAACTCATCAATTCTTGCTCAATGTGGGACTTCTTCATTCACACTTGGAATACCCAACATCTCCCCTTCAAGTGTGAATTCTCATCCGAGTATTAGATACACCAGAGTTCAACTCTCTATCTAGTTGTCCCGCCGTTGGCTTATCCTTTCATCAGCAGAACACGCCGCATTGACCTATCGTCGGGAAGACTTTCGACACAAGGATCCCACATGGATCTACCGACCACTTGTCGCTTCAATACTTCATTGAGTCATCAAACCATCGGCTCTGATACCACTTGTTGGTGCAGCGGAAGCGATCGTTGCGCAACATTGACTACAAGCAATTAAATAATGTGCATAGAATAAATAAAAGAGGAGAAACAAGAGAATTTTTTAACGGGGTTCGGCCAATTGTGCCTAGGTCCCCGGGAGCATTGAGCGGCTACCAAGATATTATTAGAGAATAAGGATTACAAACTCTAGCACACCCATGGGTCCACATGTCAATGAGGTGTTTCTATTTGATGTTTATATCTGGTGCACATTATAACAAGGGGCTTGAGTCCAATATATAACATTGATATTCTACTCTATTCTAATTCTAGACGATGTGGGACTTCATATAATAACATATTTCAAACATCCCCAACAACATGTTATACTTTGAGGTGATTGAACAAATATGGAAATTGGATTACACAATATTTCGGATGCCGATTTTTTATTGTATGTGGGTTGATAACAATAATGACTTCCGAGTTGATGAGCTAAGGTTCATGCAGGTGGATCTTAATATGTCAGAATATAAAGATGAGTCATTTATTCTAGCATCACGGGCTCAACAAGTATTCTATATTAGTGATATGAAATAGTTCATTGTACTTTTAACTATCAAAATAATCGTCAATAATATTGATGACCAAGAATATGACGATATTGATGAAGATGATCCTTTTTGGGACATATCAGTTGCGTGAGAGAGGACCAACTACAAATAATGATTTATATACAAGAGATGATCATGGTGAAGGGCTTTGGGTGAATCAATATATTCCTCAAAATAATGATGATCTTACAAGTCAAAAACAATCAAAGAAAAGGAAAAAAGTAGATGCTAGTAGTCTTTGTATAATTATAGCTTAATTTTGATTGTTTATAAGTTGCATAATTTTTCTGTTTGTAATTATATATTCTATCATAATATTCATTGTTTGTAGTTTGTATTGTATTGATATTAATAAAATAAACTCTTGCCTTGTATTAATGTGTTTGTGCTTTTGAAAATTTATAAATGTTTGTACTGTTGAGAATGTATGTGTTACTAATAAATGTATATGCATGTATTAATGTGTACAAATCAATAGTGAATTCTAAGAGAAACTCTGACATGCGTTATTTGTGTGCTACGTTGTTGTATTAAGGTGTTGTTTGAGAATATTTATAGGTAATACAACATCATTTTTTTAAGAATGCATTATTATATATATGCAATACAACATTGTAAGAATAAGCTTGGTTAATAATGCATTGTTTATGTATGAAATCTATGACAACGCTTTGTGTAAGATGTACTGTTATATGTATGCAATATATGACAGTGTTTTTTGGTGATACATTGTTGTATATATTCAATACAACAGTATATTATAAGCGTTGTTAATCATGACAATATACTACTATGGTCAAATAGAAAGAGCACGAAAATATTATTATATGTCTATAATATGCGTTGTTGAATTACAACTCTGGATAGTATGAGTATGAATTTACATTTTCTATTTGAATTTTGTGTGTTTAACACAGTATCACTAATAGAATTTTAAGTTTTAAAAAATATATCAAATAAAAATTAATTTTATTATTTAAGTTAATAATATATCCTGAAGATATTTAATTGGAGACAAAGAGACAGAATTATTCTTGGATATATTATTTCTGTTCACCCACATACTAAATATATTTGCCTTCAAAATTGACAAATATGAAAATGTGTATCGAAAATCTACCAAAAAAGAAAGCGTTATTATCTCGTGTATAAATCCCTGACGCACGTGACCGTATGTGCATTTGAGGACGATGATGTTAATGAATGGAAACCACTATCCAACTACCAACCTAGACCGACACAATATAGTAGTGTTTTACTATTTAAATGTTGTATTGTTATTTGTTAGAGAGTAAATTAACAATGAATTTATGTAGTATTTTTTTTACTATCAAGAGTATTTATATTTTTGGGTAAGGAATTAATCTCTTTCAAGGTGTATGACTCTTCCTTTTAACAAATGTCACTCACAAAAACCAAACCCTTAACTTTTTGGTCATTTTAGAGATTTAACGAAGTCTTACATCACCACTAGACCAACACCTAATTTGACTACTATGTAATCATTTACTATAATATTTTTAATAATATTTGATTATCAAATGAATTTATCTTGGGCATGAGTTTGGATTTTAGAGTAGTGATTTTGGTGAGAATTTGTCTTGACTATCAATTCCAACTTAAACATTGGCCCCTTGTTAGATGTCGGATTAAAGACAAAAATGGACTTGTTTTTTCCTTTATCATTACCTGATAAAATTAGAGCTTTTATAAAATTTATTTTTTACCATGCATTATTAAATTATAAAAAATATCCCACAAGTAATTTTTTTATGTAGATTATATTAATAATCCACAGGCCTTAGGTTCAAAAATCACATGATGAAAAAAAATTATGGCTAAAAGATTTGCACATCATGTTGTAGATGTATCTCATTCAAATAATATTGTCTTGTGGGAAGAATAGTTGTGGTCTACCTAAAAAATTATTAACTTACATCTTATTTAATATGTCCCCTTTTGGTTTGGTGATGCTCATTACTCACCTATCCTAAGTCTTCATCAAAATTAAATTCATTAATTTGTCTCTAAAGTTATTATTCTTCTAATTTACTTCTAAAAGTTAACGTATTAGAGTTAATTCATGCATCTCTAAAAATTGTCAACTTATTCCATAGTAATTGATAAAGTGAAATTGAGTTTTATCCAACCATTTGCCCGAGGTTATTCTCACACTTATGTTTGTTAGATTTTCAATATGTTAGCATAAGGGAACACATGATTTATGGAGATCTTGATTTAAGCTTAAAACTTTGAAAACTTAGGTTTACAAATCTCTTCATTTATATGTTTTATTTTATTTTATTCCTTTTCTCGGGTTTATCCAATTATATGATATTCACTTTAGTCATTTTTTCGATGTGTGAAAATACATGAACTAATCAGACATCACATCTTATAATCCAAAAACTTGAAATATTATATTAGTTATATGTTTCTAATTTTACTCATTCATCCTTGATATAATACCCAACTCGGTCATAATTATTTATGATACTAGAAAAATATGTCACCCTTTTAAAACCCTTCCCCAATAAAAAAAAAACTACACCAATAGCATCTATCAAATTGAAATTTCATGACACATTATTAAATTTAAAAAGGAAACTATAAGTAATACTATTTTAAGGATTTAAACTATATATTTACTCATTATTTAATGATAATTGGTTCAGGTAATATATATTTGATTTTCAATCTAAGAGCTGAACTCATACCGAAAAAAATACCTACAAGCAATTGGCCTCATTATGCAATTCTACGCATGGCAAAAAATGTGAGTCGCCCCTATCCCCTCCTCGTTTCTCTCATTGTAGAAAATTATTGATATATAGGGAAATGCATAAAGAGCATTTATTAAGAAGTTTAAAATAGAAAATGCATATTGAAAAATATTGCTTTCATGACTTTAAAAATTATGTATTATAATTCCTTAAAGACACTTCTTAATCTCACCTTTTATATATTTGCTCCATGTTATACTTCACAATGGACAAATCTTCGTTCCGTTATCATGTTTCTAATTCCATCCCTATATATGGTGAATGTTTGCCGCCCAAACCTGAGTGCATCCATACAATTAAGTCCACACATGGTTAAAGAAAATTAGTAATTAAAAATTAGAATAAGGACCCTCTCCTATGTAAGTGTTTTAAATTCTTTTTTGTTTTTACTGATAAAATTGTTATTTTATCATACTTAAAATTATGAATATAAATATATTATTACATGTTGAATTTTCTTTTGTTTCCGAAGCACATGTCTCTCCAATTCGGGAGAGATCCTTACTCAATTAATTAATATGTCCTTCAGTTAGGTGATCCTCAGTTGCTCACCCTGTCCTCATATGGTGCATAAGACATTTTCTACTTCAATTGTCTAACCATAAAGCACCAAAAGTCCACTCCTAATTGTTCACTATAATTAATGATAACAAAACCCACCTTCACTATCCACCTAGTGATGGTGTGAGTAATAGTGTCATTGTGCCATCGTGTTCTGTCTGATTCTTAACCCCACAAAGCCATAAGTCATTTTCAATTAACATCATCGTTAATCACGTGACCCTTTACCCTCTCTGCATCACTAGACATGCATATAAAATATAAGGACCGCGTATATGGAGGATTTTTATACCATGCAATTTATTTTTTACATAAAGACATTAGCATTGTGCATGTTTCAGAACTTTCCGGTTTAACTCTGTTATTTTAAGCAATATAGGTGCAATGAGAATAAAAATCATCTTCATTAATTTGCTTATTTTTCCACATATTTTAATGGCAAATCTCATATTTCTTTATATATAAAAAGATAAAAATATTTTTAGCATGTTACTTTCCCTTTGTTTTTATAATATTTGTCTCTCAATTAATGGAGATAATCCTTAATTATCTAATGAAAAGTGATTGTTTTGTAATCTTAGTCACAATTAATCAAATAAATAGACAGAAATATGAAAGAGAAGAGGAGATAACATATTTGTTAATGACTTTCAGTCCATTATACTAATGTCTTCTAGAGTGTTAAATGATTATCACTATATTTATTAGAGAAAAATATATATACGTTGATAGTGTAAGAGATTTTTACATTGTTACTATATTATCCATCATTCATATTTTAATATCATTGACTCTAAAATAAAGTAATATAAATGAATGGTATATAATGCAATGACTATATATAAATTTTTTCAGTGTCAGTGCATAGATATTACACTTTTTTATTTGGTGTATAATGCAGCCATATATAAATTTTTACATTATTGTCCGTGCATAAATATTACACTTTATTTATTAAAGTACAATCTCTCCCAAACATATATAACTCTACCATGCTTAGGGTTTACACGTCTGTTTTCACACATATATATATTATTATGAGAGATCTGTTTACACTCAAGTTAAATTATATTAATTACACTCAATTTTAATCATTCATTTTTTTAAATTCAACCGACCAAATGCGTGAAAGTTATTTGCTTAAACCGTAAATAACTTAAAAGTTATTTAAGATTTCTCGTTTTTTCTCTCATTACTTATTTCACTCACTCATTTGGTCTGTTAGATTTAAGAAAATGAATAAATGAGATTAAGTGTAACTAGTGTAATTTAATTTGGGTGTAAACATATTATCTCCTCATCTATTATACCCATATATCAATATTTAACCTTAAAAACTATAAACTAGTGACAATGTTTATGAGGCGGCCTCCATCAAGGGACAAGCATATATACATATCATGAATGGATGATGATCACTCGTTTCTAACGGTGTATCATTCTCTATCCCAAATCAATTATATATTAATGTGTGGATAAAATAAAAATTTTAAAATCAAATAATGCACTCTAATTGGATTAAGAAATGAAGTGAGACACCGAGTGGACATGTGATCTCCGTCCATCATGACTGACCATGCCTTTTAGTGTAATGTTTAAGCAATGAAAAAGAAAGGTAACATTACAAATGATGTATCTAAGAAAATATATTTTTAGATTTACATTATTAAATTTATTTTCTTAGGCTTGCTTAAATATTATCGTTTAGCAAAATTCAATTTTTAGTCTCCACTTAATATCAAACATATATTAATTAATGTAAAGTTGTTCTTCTTCATGTAAACTTATTCTAAAGTTTGAACTTTCGGGTGTGTATTTGCATTTCGGGATATACGCACCATTATCTTTGTGAATGTAATGTTAGGATTTTTGACAGTGAGGAACAAATATAATTCTATAATTGTGTTATGATCATTATATAATTAGCCAAAATATAAAAGGATTTTTGACAGTGAGTAACATATGTGTCATGAAATATTATAAGTGTAGATACCTTCAGACAATTTCTGATTTGATGAAGGGACTGAATCAGAATTATTGCAACTAAAGTAGTAACCACTATGGGTTACTTTTATGGGTTATGGTCCCCATTTGTAGAGCAACATATTTTAAGGTGTAGGGTTGAGGAGAATAAGGGTGGATTAGGATAGTGTTACCCAAAAGGATAAAAACACTATCAAGTCATCCATAAGGAGAACCATATAAGGCAACTCTCCTCATAAGCCAAGGTCTCTCACCATAAGGCACACACTCAAGAGTTAAAAGGTATTCTAATTCTCCTCTAGAGAAGCATAAGGAAAACCATTCGACGCTCTAACATCTGGAAGATCATCGCACCCTCATACCTTCGAGATTCCTGAAATGGCTCAACAAGGTATGTTCTTCATCTTCACCATGAACTCATTTGGGGTTTCTTCGGTCTGGACCATGGTTGTTCCATTTGGGTTTATGTATGGGCATAAACATTAGGTTATGGGAACAAAGCCATGGTCATGAGGACTTCCGCGTTTAATCTATGGATTTCGGATGGAGATATTCTCCAACAAGTAGTATCAGAGCCACCCCAATCTGATTCATGAGTAAAATTAGGGTTCTTGCCTTTCTTCCCCAAATCTGGTTTGATTTAGGGTTTTGATGTTTTCATTTTTTGCCATGAATCGATTAAGAAAGACATTCATGATTTCCATATGAATATAAAAAGGATTTGAAATGAAGTGAATCAATGTCTTTCTGCTATTTTCTTGAAATTTTGGATGTTTTTTCGAAGAACAGCGATGCAGAAATCGCATTGTTCGTGTTTTTTCACAGTGCTCTCGCTCAAGCAAGAGTGTCTCACCCAAGCGAGTGTCTCTCGCCCAAGCGAGAGCTAAATAGAAGCATTGGCTTATATTGCGCTCAAGCGAGAAGATCCTCGCCCAAGCGACAACTCGCCCAAGCGAGAGTACATTATTTTTGGGACTTCAGTATCTTTGTGCATTGGTTTAATTGTTGTTTGGTTGTCCATTAAGGTTGTCTGTTATTTTAAGTGAGCCAATTGAAGTGAGATGTTGCCAAAGTGACCTTTCTCATGAATATAACTCATGACGAATATCAGATGTAAGTGTGTATGATTATTCATGCGAGTATTAGCTGGCCCAAAGGAAAGTTAATATTTGGCTGAAGATCATACACACCTGTGATGATAAACATGTTATAATTCTAAAGTTTTTATACATGTTATTAATGAATCAATCCAAAGAGGGGTTTGTCAGTTGACATGCCTTATTATAAGTGTTTGATCATTACAACAAGAGTACCAGTTGCAGTTAATATCACTGTCCAAAGACTTGATATTAATGGTGCACTGGGTATCTTGATTTGGACATACCATTGTTTAAGCACCTTGATATTTTTAAGTTGTGAGCATATTTTAATATTTTGTCTTTTGTTTGAATCAGCTACATCAATTGCTTCTATATCTGCGAATTTGAATTCGGTTCCGGTCCTTAATGGTGAAAATTTTAAGGACTGGAAAGAGAACATGGAAATTGTTCTTGGCTGCATGGATATGGACTATGCATTAAGGGTAGAGCAACCCCCTTCTCCTTCAGAATCCAGTGCCTCTGAAGAGAGGAAGGATTATGAGAAGTGGGATCGCTCTAATCGCATGAGTCTAATGATCATTAAGTGCGGTATTCCAGAAGTCTTTAGGGGTACTATCTCGGATGAGATAAATAGTGCCAAAGATTTCCTTGCTGAGATTGAAAAGCGCTTTGCAAAGAGCGATAAGGCGGAAACAAGTACTCTATTGTAGAACTTCATTTCCATGAGGTATCGAGGCAAGGGAAACATAAGGGAATACATTATGGGAGTGTCCAATATCGCTTCGAAACTTAAGGCCCTTAAGCTTGAGATGTCGGAAGACTTTGTAACTGTCAAAGGGAGAAATGGACTCTAAATGAGCTCATTTCATTTTGTGTGCAAGAAGAGGAAAGGCTGAAGCGAGAAATGACTGAAAGTGCCCATTATGTTACTACCTCTAAAGACAAGGCAAAAGGAAAATCACTTCAGAGCCCAAGAATAAAGCTGCTAAGGTCCAATGCAAAAGAAACAGAAGCAGAATGATGTTTGTTTCTTTTGCAAAGCAACTGGACATCAAAAGAAGAAATGTAAAGTATCACGCCTGGCGTGCTAAGAATGGTACATTTCTTGCTTTGGTTTGTTATGAGGTCAATTTAACTTCAGTACCTGGAAACTCCTGGTGGTTAGACTCCAGTTCAACTTCTAACATTAGTGTTTCAATGCAGGGTTGCCTGAGCTACCGAAAGCCTAATCATGTTGAAAGATACATCTATGCTGGCAATGAGAAATCGGTAGAAGTGAAAGCTATAGGGCATTTTAGGTTGTTATTTTGTACTGGATTCTATTTAGATTTAAAAGACATTTTTGTTGTACCGTCTTTTAGACGAAATTTAATTTCTGTTTCTTATTTGGACAAATTTGGTTATTGTTGTTCATTTGGAAACAATTCGGTTCAATTGTCTTTAAATTCAAATGTTATTGGAACTAGTTCACTTATGTTGAATGTCAACCTTTATATGTTGAATATCATAACTAATTATAACAAAACTCTGAATGTGGAATCATATGGTACTAAGCGTAAAATTGAAAATAATAATTCAGGTGCATTATGGCACAAGCGCCTAGGTCACATTTCTCAAAAGAGAATTGAGCGTCTTGTGTCAGATGGGATTTTGGATTCCATTGACTTCACAAACCTTAATGTTTGTGTTAAATGCATAAAAGGAAAACAAACCAAACAATCGAAATATGGTGCATATAGAGCTTCGGACGTCTTAGAATTGATACATACGGATATCTGTGGGCCATTCCCTACGGCTTCCTGGAATGGTCAACGATACTTCATATCATTCATAGACGATTATTCTCATTATGCATACATTTTCTCATTCATGAAAAGTCTCAATCGGTGGACGTGTTCAAAACTTTTAAGGCTGAAGTTGAAAATCAACTCAACAAAAGGATTAAGTGTGTCAGATCTAACCGTGGTGGTGAATATTATGGTAGATATGACAGTTCAGGTGAACAACGTCTATGGCCTTTTGCCAAATACC
>NC_032017.1:15783515-15783824 GCF_001865875.1 Lupinus angustifolius | reverse complement strand
TCTAAAGCATTTTCATGTGTGGGGATGTCCAGCTGAGGCAAGGCCTTATAGGCCTCATGAAAAGAAATTGGACTCCCGTAAAATGAGCAATTACTTTATTGGTTACTCTGAAAAATCAATGGGCTATAAATTTTATGACCCAAGAATGAAATCCATATTTGAGACGGGTACAACCACGTTCTTTGAGGATATTGAGTTTGAGGGGGAAGATAAGGTTAGAAACTTTGTCTTAGAGAAATAATTCGTATCTATTCCAGATGCGATGCATATGGTTGCTTTTGAAGAAGCAAATTTGGAACCTCCTCAAGA
>NC_032017.1:15782607-15783415 GCF_001865875.1 Lupinus angustifolius | reverse complement strand
GAACATGAGGGTGATGGCTTAATGGATAATGATTCATTAAACGTTCGTGAGGCCATCCAAAGTTCCAATTCGGAAAAATGGATTGAAGCAATGAAAGAGGAGTATAAATCCATGCAAGACAATAAAGTTTGGGAACTTGTCCTATTACCAGAAGGTAAGAAACTCATTGGTTGCAAATGGATTTGTAAGACCAAGCGAGATTCTAATGGTAATGTGGAGAGGTATAAGACACGTCTTGTAGCTAAGGGTTTTACTCAGAAGGAAAGGATTGACTATAAAGAGACTTTCTCTCTAGTTTCAATGAAAGACTCTCTTAGGACAATCATGGCTCTTGTGACACATTATGATTTGGAGTTTCATCAGATGGATGTCAAAATAGCTTTTCTAAATGGAAACATTAATGAAAAGATCTATATGGTGCAACCAGAACACTTTATAACAGGAGACCGAAAGAATATGGTTTACGAATTGACAAAATCCATCTATGGGCTAAAACAAGCGTCTCGTCAGTGGTACGAATTAAGTCGAAGATTGTGTGTATCACAAGTTCAGTGGGATCAAGTATATTTTCTTGCTCTTGTATGTGGATGACATACTGCTTGTCACTAATGATGTGGGTACCTTGTTAGAAACCAAGACATTTCTATCTAGTAATTTTGAAATGAAGTATCTTGGTGAAGCTTCGTTTGTATTAGGAATCCAGATACACCGAGACAGATCTCGGGGTATTCTTGGATTATCACAAAAGAGCTATATAGAAAAGGTACTTAAAAGATATGGCATGCAGGACTGTAAAGCAATGGATACT